>NC_134483.1:114471271-114513771 GCF_040206685.1 Ascaphus truei | reverse complement strand
TGATTTATCAAAGATCTAAGCACAGGCATCTGCATCAAACATGTAAGAGGATCATCCCTCGCTGTATTTATGTGCCAATAAATCTTTTGTTGTTCTTCATTCGACGGCAGTCCGGTTTTACATTTTTTCCCTATGGCAGCTGCACCGCCTCACAACCAAGCCTCTCTACTGCAACCAATAGGATGCCTGTAACTCGGGAAGTAGGAAGTACCCGGACCTGAAATCAATGCGGCTCAGCTCCAGAGACCCCCTGCTACAATACTGTAATATAAGAATTAAATAAAACCCCTGCGATCACCTGTTAGAGGTGCACAGGTACTGTAGAGTGACTGATTCAGTCTATTACTGCGCATCTCTTACAGACAGCTGGAACCTGGTAGGATTCGCACAGCAGGGACCCCCGCTGTGCTAAGCCGATGGACCATTTGTCTGCTGCTGTCCACCTCGTGAGGTATCTCACCTAAATCTCGATTTTTTTGGGCGAGTAATGGTCAAATCTTGGTGGCTGTATCTGTTGTCGGTTGCATCGGAACAATCTGTTCAATAGTGAAGCATTAAAGAAGAGATGTGCGTATATTTTGTTTGGTTCAAGAGATGTGACCATGTAGGTTATATTTGAGAAATAAGAATGAATGTTCTCAGGTACATTATAACACACAGCCAGAAAATAATAAAAAGTTACATGCTGTTTATATGTATTAGATTTATGAATATATTTTTCATGCAGTTAAATAAAGAATAGTTAACATTTTAATTAAGAAAGGACACGTTACTGGGTATCGGGGATTTGAAACCCTTGATTCAGCCTATCTCTTACTGCGCGTCTCTTACACACAGGTAGAACCCGGTAGGGATTAACACAGCAGGGACCCCTGCTGTGTTAATCCGCTGGGCCATTAGTCTGCTGCGGTCCACTTCACGAGGTATTGTGGCATTTTGAGTTTTTTTATCTCGAAATGCGGTCGTATCTTGGTGGCTGCATCTGTACTGTATGTACTGCACTCACACATAATGTAGGATATATTTGCAATATATAATATACTGCATTGTGCCATTTTCACCTGTCTGCATGGGAGCTTTGTGTGGACCAGTTTTCCTTTATGATTTGATAATTACAATAATGACCGTGAAGACCTCATTCAATTTTTCAATGTAAAACTTATATTGTTGAAGCAGGTATTTAAAACTAGTGGTATGAGTGTTTCATTGAATAACTCTGACATTTGATCAGTGAGTGTGTCCATACCCTGTTATTAATTTTCCTCCTAGCTTTTCAGGTTTGTGAATTTTGAGGAGTATGTGAAGAGTGCCAATTGATAAATTCTCAGGTAACAGTTGACTCAGCTCAATATGCATCAATATCTAACTTGTTTGGAAATTATTTCACTAGTTTATTTCCTTTTTGTTCTTGTATTCTTAAATCTTGAACATTTCAGGGAACAAATGTAGATACATGAGATCTTTATGAAGCCAAGTTTATAAAATCAATCTGAACTTCATTGCATGCTGTGTGGCTTGGTAACAATTTCAAACTTTGTGCAACTGTACTGCGCTCAGGTGAAAAGAAGCATAGCCAAACATATTGTGAACATTACATATGTATAAATAATTTTTACATTATTGCCTGCCGAATAATCAATGATTCGTCAAAATCTACTGGAAATTATGTAATAACTGACAGCTTTTCATAAACATGCATTCATAGAGACTGTTTGATCTCCATTATTTGGGTAGGAGGGGTGTTTGAGGGGGGTTCAATAATTCACTCGCCAGAATTTAATAGCTTCTACCTTCACCTTATTTCTGAGTCAAAATGTATAAGTATGTGAAAATTGAGATTAAGGGTAAATCATTAAATGGTTCTATTTTTTACAACTCCCATGCCATTTGTGTTTTGGACAACAAGGTCCAACTTGTCTTTCAGCTTCCATTGAGCATCTGCCTCTGTAGTCTTGATAATGGAACAATCAATACAAAAGATACTTTTAACCACTAATGGATTTCTACTGTATGTTCTATGTTTTATTGTATGCATCACTTTTGCAGCCACAAGAGCACTGAGTTTGCCTAATCAAGTATCACTAACTTCAGAGAGTTAATCAGGTGCTATGTTTTATTCATTGATAGGAATAAGTAAAGTCAAAGTCCATTAATTTAACTATTCATTATTTACTTAACCTGTTGAGCACACACAACAATAAAGAGATAAATATTTAGTTAAAACATTTGTTTAAAAATACATATCGTGTACAAGTATATTTTAAGCATCTTTTTTTTAACAACATAGTTGTTAAACTATGTTTAACATACCAGGTTCACAGATGCATTGTATCTCAATCAGCCCAGTGTACATCTGCGTTGCCCCAAAGGCGGACAGTCTGATGGGGCTCCCCAAGAGCTGCTCCCCTCTGCACAGGACCAGCGTGCTAAGGGTTAACATTTGCTTGTACTTTGTGGAACGTCAAACTCCACCCACTGGAATGTTAATGAGCTAAGAGGACACAAAGAGCTTTGTGTTCACAGCTGCATTGAATCTCAACCACCCCAGTGTACATCTGTGTTGCCCCAATGGCGGACAACCTCTGGCGCAGCAAAAGGGCAGCCAAAGGGTGTGAGCCATTTGCTGCCGTTCGCTGATGTTTGGTGATGTTAAAGTGATGTTAAACCTGCTCTGTTTCAACCTGAAACTCACAAGCCCTTTATCCACGTACCCAATTTTCCAACTTTATCTTTCCATGAAATGTCTGTGAATTGACTGTATACCCCTGTTCTTTTAATGTAACCATGTATTTTTATAACTCTGTGCCCAGGACATACTTGAAAACGAGAGGTAACTCTCAATATTACTTCCTAGTAAAACATTTTTATAAATATAAATAAAAATAGTACAATTTCCTCTGTGATAGTTAGAGTAATCTAATCAAAAGTAATTTAGTATTCAGACCCACAACACTTCTAAACAAATTTTACTTTGTAATTTAAGGTCGTTTTTTTATTCTCAATCCACAGGACCTAAACTTTCTTGCAGACGTTTTCTGTACTTTTATCCTCTTGGTCTCCCATGGACTCAAGTAATTGCCACCAAATAACAGGGAATAAGAACAAGTAGTACTTTGCCATTTCATTTACTTCTATTTCAAGCTCCAGTCTAGCTAAATATTTCTTTTTCTGCTGTGAACACCTTTGGGACCAATGACACCTTCTGGGTCTTGCAAATCAAAGATAGACAGCTTTGCATATTGATCAACAAAAGACATCGCGGAAAAAGTTGTTAAAGAAACAGGGATAACACTATTACAGAGACTGAGATGTTTTTTAAAAGAGCAATAGAAGACATGCTGCGTTGACGAGCTTCACTCTTATTTTAATGAGAGGAAAATTAAACTAAAGGCTTTCATTTGTTCAATGCTCTAAACAGCATGGGTGGCACAATGCTTATCAAGTCAAATTACTGATAAACTCTAATCGTGCACAGTGGAAAGCTGTTATCTGCTATATTTCTCATGTTTCACAAATTTCAAGTTTATCTTGCTTTTCAAATAACGACTACAAGATAAATATTGATAACAATTGTAATCATGTTCTATTAGAAATCAAAGTAATAAGGTTAATATTTCATCAAGATAGGACGCCATACAAAAGAAAAGTGGGGAACAAATCACCAATGTGTCCATATCAATGGCTTAGAAACATTTGTAATGTTTGAATATCCAAATATTGCTGCAACTAGGAAGAAAGAATACACATTGACCTAAAATCCAACTTCGATCCTTAATAATTTTTTTACGAATTACCTAGTTCATTTACAGAATTATAGGTTTTTTTTTGACAATTGTAATGCAAAAAAATCCTGGTTTTATGTCTGTATGTCTTTCTATATATAGCACCATTAATGTTCGTAGAGCATCACAGCAGTAATATACGTGACAATCATATAATTAACAAATAATATAAATAACACATAAAGGGGAGAAGTGCTTCAGACATAAAAGTAACATTTATGAATAGGAGTCCCTGCTCCGAAGAGCTTACAATCTAATTGGTTGGTAGGAATAAAGTACAGAGACAGTAGGAGGGCGTTCTGGTAAGTGCGTCTGCAAGGGGCCAAGGTTTATGTATGAGGTGTTAATTATCAGCCATGGAGCTACTCATATGCTTCCTTAAGCAGGTGTGTTTTTAGTTAGTTCATAAAAGTGGATAGTGAGGGTTCTAGTCAGATATTGAGGGTAAGGTCATTCCAGAGGTGTGGGGCAGTCAGTGAGAAAGGTTTAAGGTGGGAGAGAGCTTTAGATATAAAAGGGGTAGAGAGAAGACATCATTGAGCAGAACGCAAGAGTCGTGATGGTGTCTAGCGAGAAATAAGGGCTGAGATGTATGGAGGAGCAGAAGAGTGTAAGGCTTTAAAAGTGAGGCAGAGAATTGAGTGTGTGATACGGGATTTGGTAGGAATCCGAGAGGGATTTCAGCAGGGGAGACACTGAGACAGATTTCGGAAAGAGAAGAGTGATTCTGGCAGCAGCGTTTAGGATAGACTGTAGGGGAAGCAAAAGAGAATTGAACCCGCAGGTTCAACAGACAGGTGCAAAAAGGGCAAATGACTAAACAATGGAAGAAAAAAACACCAGATGTAACAAAGACACTGCCGCCTGGATAAGTCCCTAAAAATGCACTCTATGGGGGTTATGCACTAAGCAGTGATAAGTGCTTTAAAGTGAGATAAAAAGCCATTATAGCGTGATATTGTCTGCTGTGAGATTCACAAAGCAGTGATAAGTGCTTTTAAGTGGGAAAAAATGACATTATTTTATTTATTTATTTATAAAATATTTTACCAGGAAGTAATACATTGAGAGTTACCTCTCGTTTTCAAGTATGACCTGGGCACAGAGTAAAACAAATAATACATGGTTACAAGTACAGTTACATAAATGAACAGGGTATACATTATATACAAGACATTGCGTGCACAGTTAAAGAAAATATATATTATGAGCGTATGAATCACTTACAGACCAGGTTAAAATGTGAGACAGCCTTAGATTTGAAAGAACTTAAACTGGTGGTGATGTGAGAGTCTCTGGTAGGTTGTTCCAGTTTTGGGGTGCACGGAAGGAGAAGGAGGAACGTCCGGATACTTTGTTGAGCCTTGGGACCATGAATAGTCTTTTGGAGTCTGATCTCAGGTGATAAGTGCTGCAAGTGGTAGGGGTGAGGAGCTTGTTCAGGTAGCTGGGTAGCTTGCCCATGAAGAATTTAAAGGGAAGACAGGAAAGGCGAACTTTGCGCCTAGACTCTAGTGTTGACCATCTAGTTCTTTGAGCATTTCGCAGTGATGTGTGTTGTAGTTGCATTGGAGAACAAAACGACAAATTGAATTGTAGAGGGTGTCAAGTTTGCTAAGGTGGGTTTGAGGTGCCTAGCCATATACTATGCCTCCATAGTCAATAATTGGCATTAGCATCTGCTGTGCGATACGCTTTCTGACCAGGAGACTTAGGGAGGATTTGTTCCTGTAAAGTACCCCTAGTTTGGCATAGGTCTTGGTTGTCAGGGTATCAATGTGCATCCTGAATGTTAAGTGGGAGTCAAACCATAAGCCCAGGTATTTAAAACTAGTGACAAGTGTTAGGGTGGTGTTAACGTTGGTTCTAATCAGGAGCTCAGTCACTGGAAGCTTTACAAATTTAGTCTTGGTCCCAAATACCATTGTTACAGTCTTGTCAGTGTTTAAAAACAGTTTGTTTTGGGATATCCAGTTTTCGAGTCTCAAAAAGTCAGACTGTGTTGAAGGTCAGAGAGGCTATGGCTGTGTGCATATAGGATTGTGTCATCTGCATACATGTGTATTGAGGCTTCCTTACAAGCTGTGGGAAGATCATTAATGAACACTGAGAAGAGTATTGGCCCCAGAACAGAGCGTTGTTGGACACCACAGGTGATATCCAGGGGGTTGGAGTTAGAGCCTGATATGGACACATGTTGGGATCTTCCTGATAGGTAGGACTGAAACCAGTTTAAATCATGTTTCCCTATTCCAGAGCTCTGGAGTTTGTTAAGCAGGATAGCATGATCAACTGTGTCAAAAGCCTTTGCAAAATCTAGGAATACTGCACCAGTGAGTTGTCCCCGTTCCATTCCACACTGGATTTCATTGCAAACTTTTAGCAGGGTAGTTACGGTGGAGTGTTTGGGACGAAACCCAGATTGGAATTGGCTATGGAAATTTGTCTTGGTATAGAAATCGCTTAATTGGGAGTTGACACATTTTCCATGACTTTGGATAGAATTGGGAGAAGTGAGATTGGCCTGTAGTTTGAGACAGTGTTTTTGTCCCCACTTTTGAAGATTGGGACAACTCTGGCAGTTTTCCAGGTCTTAGGGATATGGCCTGCAGACAGGATAGAGTTGACTATGGACGCAATTGGTTTGGCAATGGCTGGGGCACCAAGTCGTAGGAACCTAGATTGTAGTAAGTCGGGTCCACATTGGCTGCTTAGTTTTAGTTTGAGGAGCGCTTGTATAATCTCCTCTTCAGGAACTGGGCCAAATTGAAAATTATGGGCAGTGTTGGGAGGGGGTGGGACTGTAGGGGTACTCCCAGGATGAGATTCAGGTTTGTGGTTTGGGCTGCGTTTCGCTAATAAGTTACTGCTGCGGCACAGTTTATTCGAGCATTTGCCCGTTCTGTGCCGCAGCAGTAGCCTGGCGCGCGCCCGAGTGTGACGGGCGCGCGCCGAAGCAGCGGAAGAGCGCCCTCCGATCGGGGCGCTCTCCCTACCGCTGCCGGGTCCGCCGGGTCCCCCGGAACCCCCTGCCGCTGTCCCGCGATCACGGGACACCAGGGCTCCCTCGGGGAGCCCCTGGACACGCGTGCAGGGGGCGCAGGCTCCCGATGACGCGTGACCGCGCGTCTATGACGCGCGGCACGCCGAGGGGCGGCCACTAGCAAGCCGGGAAATCTCCCGGCTTGCGGATCTGGCCGCACTGCGATAAAGTGTGTCGCCAGTGTAGTGGCACACCCCACAATGTAATCATTGAATGCATTTGCAATGTCAGTGCGGTTTGTCTGAGTAATTATAGCACTATACTGCACTGTTATCACTACTTTGTGAATCTCACAACAGGCAATATCACGCTATCTCACTTAAAAGCACTTATCACTGCTTTGTGCATAGCACCCAGAAAACCCACTTATCACTGCTTATTGCATAACCCCCTATGTCTGGAAAGGGAGTAGTACCTGAATCAGCCGTGAATGTGCAGTAAGAAGCAAAGTACTGGTCCAATGTGTATTGCAATATGTTTGTCTTAAAATTCTTTAATAATAATAATTAATAAAATAAATTAGAACCAGACAGTAGTAACAGTGAAAATAGATGAAGTAATTATAGTGCGTCATGCGTATGTCCACTTAGTGGCTTGGGTATAAGGTGTGGTAAACACCACAGCCCAAATCTAAGAGTATACCCCTGTCCTAATGTGGACCAGTCAAACAGTTACCTGTAAGTAACTAGTAAGGCTAAGGCCCCGCTCCCTCAGTCAGCGCGCCCGCACTGCAGACAGGCGGCGCGCTGACAGGCAATTGATCGCGATATGCGGTCTGTAGGGAGCCGGGAGCCATAGCGGGAGTGGGAGGGGGGTATGGAAAAACTCTGCCAGGTCTGAGATCGTCCGTCCACCCCCCCACCACCACCCTCACACACAACACATACACACAACAAATACACACACATACACACACACATACATACATACAAACATACATATACACTCACACACTTTTCCCCCGCAGCTCCTTCCCTGCTCCCCTCCCAAGCCGCCTCCCATCCGTAGCTCCTTCCCTCCCCTCCTTCCCTCATTGGCTGACTGCCGCACCACGTGACGCGTCAGAGCTGCAAATCACTAGGAGCTTCACCTTTCATGGGCCTATACAGCCAGTGGCTTGTGTTTGAGCACCATACAGTTTTTTGTGTTTTTTGCAAATCACTAGGAGCTTGCAGCATTGGCCGGCTGACGCGTCACAGCACGCAGTCAGCCAAGTAGTAAGGAGCCAGCGGGGACCTCCACACTAGAGGAGAGGGGCTGGTGGTCCGCGGCCGCGCAGGCCGCCGGATGCAGCGGGACCAAAGCCTAATGCAGCACGACGGACTGGGAATTAAGAACCAGACTCACGAGTAAAACATACCAAATAGATCATTGGCTGACAAGTGATTCTGCTGTGGTCACAACGTCAATGCATATAAAACCCACCAGCGTATATTCTGGCACCAACATATGGATATAGTAGCCAGAGCAGCCCAATGCCCTGTTACAAAGGAGATAACATGGACAGTGTGGGATAAATGAAATAACGCAACATGTCCCACTGTCTTGTGACACAGAGGGAAAGAGTGATCCACGCTCGTGAGCCTGGGTCTACAGATGGTGTTTAAATGCAAAATAGATAAGGAGCACCTCTAGCTCCATGCACATGATACACACAGAGAAAAAATGGGATTAATGCTAAAACCTGCCAATTGGTATAGTAACCTAACTGCTGAGGTGCTTAGCAGAAAAGTGTACTGGCAAATGGTATTGCAAAATAGATAGGGAGCACCTTTAGCTCCATGCATATGATACACACAAAGAAAAAATAGGATTAATGCTAAAACCTGCCAATATGAAGGGTAACCTAACTGCTGAGGTGCTTAGCAGAAAAAAATGCACTGGCAAATGATATTGCTATGTGGTGAATAATACTAAACCCTGCATAAGTTAGCCCTGAATACTACTAAGTACACACAGGGACGGGAGAGAGAAATGGAAGTCCCTACAAACCGATATATACTGTCCCTGCGGGGAATGGCAGCAATGGTAATGCTGAGTAATCAGATCACTGACTCCCAAAATGCCCTCCCTCATAAACATACCCCTATGTCACAAGGGGAGGAGAGGGGGGGGAGAGAGGAAAGAACAGATGGAGAGAGGTCCCTCAGTACCTTGTCTGTGCTATCCATATATATGAAGGCTTATAGAATAGGCCCCTTTATGTGTATTCTATTTGAAAATATATTCGGATTTTTCTGCAAAGATTTTGCACACTACGAACTTGGCGCTTTTTAAAAAGCCTTAAGCCATTTGGGGCTTTCCTTTTTTTCTACATGTCTATTTTAAGGCAGAAGACCAGCACCCTAGTATATATAATGGTAGCACACTTTTCCCACCCCCTGGGAGATATGGCAGCTACTGTGTGTGGTGCGTTACCTGTGGCTCAAAGGAAGCCTGAACCTCTGCTGCTGGGAGCCTGGGGTGTACCTGATCTGTCTGGTGACAGCACCTCCACCTGCGCGGGATCCTAACAGTGTTGGACAACCCCGTGCAGGACACTATATAAGTAATACACACTGGTATGGTATAACAAGTTTACTGAACACGTATGAATAATAATGATAATAACAGAACCACTCAGGCCTCGCAGGGCCGTACCCCCACACCGTACCCCAACACCTACAGTTGCCAGGTGTCCGTTTTTCACCCGGACAGGCCGTTAATTCCGATGCCTGTCCAATATAAAATTGGAGGTAATACCGGATACGTATGTTTTTTATCTGTATTGGGGGAGGGGTGTCACATCTTTTACCATTGTGTCCAGTATTTTTGGACAAGCCACCTGGCAACCCTAACCGTGTCCACACCCTGATGGGGTTTACCCCAAAGTACTGAGGTGCCCCTGGGCACCCAACCACCCTCTTGTCCACAAGTAGCCACCCACCCAAGTGTGTGAGACAGTGCTGCCCCACTAGAGTGTTACTGTTAGTGCGCCAACTGAAGATAAGGGATCCGTTGATACAGCGATGTTGTCTGCGATGGCTTCCGCCTCCATGTGTATTCCGGCGTGGATAATGTCACCATGAAGGTAGTCTCTGTGCCTTGCAGTGGTGGTATGGTCCCAAACCACAGGCCGCAACCACTGCACAGCATCCTTCTGTGTCCCTGACACTCTGAATGTTAGAAGGAGCAGTGTCCCTGTCTAAGGGCCTGTCCCTGTAGCAGCCACAAACTGAACAGGGTAGTCGGGGCCTAGCTGGGGCCTAACAGGGGGTCTCTGGCCTAGTGCAGGACCCTACTGACAACATGCACATACACCCGTACCCTCTGATATCCCAGCTCCGACTGGCGTGACTTGCAGCGCGCCAAATGTATCCTTTCTGTTGAGCAGGGGATGCTACTGTATAGCCCTATTGGTTGGTTCGCGCCATGTGATCTTGCAGCCCAAGGGCGCGCGCACCTTTAACATGGCGGCCCCTACTAGCCGGGTGCGCCGTGGACCTGCGGCTACCAAGTCCCCGGTCACCCCTGCCTCAACCTCCCTGCACCTCCCTGTCTACAGCGGTCAAACCGCAGCCTCCGGCAGCACTCGCACCACCCACAGAGGTAAGGGGGAGAGACTAAGGGTGCCGAGGGGATGCCCAAAAGGGAGACCTGGCCACATAATATAATTTTTTTTTTTGGGGGGGGGGCGGTTATTCCTTTTCTGCAAGGGAACTGATCTATTGGTCTTGGAGCAGGGTATTATTTCTTGCTCTTGTGTGTTATAGTAATGTTCCCTGTGTATTCATTGAATTTCTGGCAATGATGTTGATTTTATTTATTTATGGACTCTTGGCATTGGAGGTCATTGAATCATTGGTTCAAAGAATGTTTGCTCCAAAGATGACCCAATCCTTAGAAGTAAAAAATAAAATCTTTAAGGCGTCACTTCTTCAGTATTATCCATGACCTACTTTGAAACAAAAATAAAAATAGAAATTAGATAGACTTCAATTTAAAGTTATGTGAAATATTCAGGATATAACATCACAGTTGGCGACTGTCAAAAACAAAAGTTTGAAACGTATAAAATTTGTATTTGGCAAATGGAACTGAATATTCTGATAGGTTTCTTAGTGTTTGTGCTTAGAACTAAAACAGCAAACAGCTTGATTCTTATAGTGCTGTATTAACGCTGCTGACTTTAAGTTGAAAGCAATCATAGTATGGACAAAATTATCATAAGTGTCATAAAATTGCATGCTGTTTTTGTCTTTGAAGATATTCTCATTTGAGCAAGTAGCTCTTCAATTTTATGTTTTTTGTCCTTCTGATACATACGAAAATAGGAAGTTGATTTAACAAAAAATTGAAAAACAACTTTAATTAAGCTAAAATAACCTCACAAATAGGACCTATATATTTCTGTACTTTGCTCTTGCATCGGCACTGGATACTCAGTTAAGTGATAACATGTTGGACCATCTACAGTAAATTATCCATGTAAGAAGATGTTTGAATGAATAATGCAGAATAGATTTGTAGGCACAGAGTTTAATTATAGTTATGTTCATAAGAAAAAATTGTACAACAATAGGTGTTTTAAAAGTCTATTCATTCCTAGTCTGAAATTGAGATAAAAATGATTGAGGTGCCGTGTTGAAGTCCATCAGTGTAGAACAATGACACTTAAATGGGGGCAATGTTACAAGAAAATATTGATATAGCACAGCTTAATGTTAACTAACTTGTAGCAACACATGGCTGCAGTCTTGCAGCAAAAAACATTAAACTGGTGTAGCCATATAGCCCCTGGCTACTAAAATCCTTTGCCCTGGGTGCTGTCCGTGTAGTATCATCCAGCAGTGATGGGGTTAAATCCTATTTTACATGGCCTGCATGTGAGTTGTCACTTAAGAGAGCCACTTTGTTGCCACATCCAGGTGCAGGCCTAACGGCAGCTGGGAGTGTCATGGCTGGGAGGGTACTAATGGGTCACATGTAGTATGGTTTGATGACTGTCAGTCATCTAAACCTGCCCAGTTTTGGGGCAGGGTTACTAACCACTCCCCAGGTATAAAAGATGGCTCCTTTTTAAATTCAGGTTGTTCTGTCTGCCCAGGCCTAGCCTAGGGGCTGCTGTTCTGCCTTACCTCTTATGGGGTGAGGTGTGTTAATGTTCCAGCACAGACTCTGTGTTTCTGAGTGCAGAGAGTAGCCAGGGCCCAGGAGAGAAGGGACGATGTTGAGACTAGCTAGGGGCTTCAAGCCCCCAGGAGGACTAGTCAGGTACTGCCTAGGTAGGGAAGGATACCCCTTGGTCTGGATGCCTACAGATCGGAAAAAAGTAAGCGGTAAGGGGATATTCATCAGGGTTATGCAGGGTCCAGTGGTCATGCCTCTATGGCAGGAGAAGGAATATGCCTGTGTATGCTGTTAGGATGTATCTGTGCGGTGTGACCCCGAATAAAAGACAAGTTGCATTGTTGCTGGTAGTCCAGAGTGCTTCTTGCTAGACAAAATGTTCCTGTAGGGATGAACCACTGCCTCTGGCAGAGCCCTGCAGAATGGAGGCGCTGCACCATCCTGAGGAAAAGACCCCTGCATCCCAAGCTCCGTACTACATCTGCGGAGACAGTCTCCTGGGAACCTATAGGTGAGCACCATAAAACCCATTGCCTGCCAATCTCCCTGAGGGCAGAGGGGTAAGGGTGTTACACTGGAAAGACTTGTGCAGTTCTGGTGCAAAAACATTTCTCCAGATGTATCAAAGAAAAAATCCTGTTTATGTCATTTGGATTTTTTTTTTTTACTTTGATATATCTGAAGTAGTTTTTTGTCCAGTATTTCAAATGGAGCATAGTGTGTCCTTTGTCTAACAACATGTACATTTTAAAGGCTGCTCATTCACACCATGAAGGTCACAGATTTAAGCAGCTGTGCAGACAGGAAGGCTTTTGGATTCAAGATGACATATATTAGTTACATTGGTCTCAATAAGTGGGTGTTTAAGCATTGTGTAGTTTGCGAAGTAGATTATGAGCAATTACACTGGAATAGGTGTAGTATTGCTAGAAAATACAGATATATCACAGTCTTGGAAATGGAATAAACTGTACTGTATGTACAAAATAAATCAATCACAAAATAGTGTAACTATTTAAACAACCACAATGTGCAGAAACGTGTAATTTATGCATTTATGTGCCATATGATAATTAAGCTTCTCATATATCAGAAAAATTCCTCTAATTTCAGCTCCTCAAAGAGATAAATTCAGAGCAAGAGAACCTAGCGTGATATTGTTTACTCAATCAATAAACTATACACCCATAAGCAGCCACAGATATATGACGACTCTCCTCCGGTCGCGCTGTCTTAGACCCGCTGGCCCAACGTGCTCCCACGACTCGCTCTAATACTTTGGGATTACAGAGTATCTCCAAAATGTATCTCTTCCAGCTTCCACAAAGAGTACATTTCCCTACTCGTTTTGTTGAACCATCAGCTTCCTCTTGGGCTTACATAGCTTGATATAACACAAACTACTTTTCACTAACATGTAGCCACAGTCTTGTGGCAGACAGAAACCACTGTATCTTTAAGAAAAGAAAGAACGGCGGCAGTGAGTTCTTTCATCGCGACACTTTTTTCTCAGTTGTAGCGTACTGTAGCTACATTTGTAGGGTAAGCTACAAATATACGTCATAATGGGCCCCCAGTAATTTACAATGAAAGCTTTTTTTTTTAAATTTAATGTATTTTGCAAACTATTCTTATTTTGCTGTTTTTTTAAAATATATTATTTATTTGGAAATAACTCCTAAAATAAAACTAAATACTTACTAAAAAAAATATGTTATATTTAGACAGAGTGAAAGCACTTTTAACAGATAACAAACATTTAAACTGGGCAGCAGTAGGCATACAGTAGTAAGACAATTCAGGCATGCTGTTGGGGATATAGGCATATATCACAATGGTGTATAACAAGATCTGAAATCTCCAGTTGAAAATAGTCATAGTGGTGAAATATATACATGCAACACACAAACAATTGCAACATTTAAAAGAAATTAATTCCGATTGGAATGTAGTTATTGGCAAGTCCCCCTTCATCTCGGCAGTTTGTATACAGGTGTAATGATAAGCAATGTTCAGCCATGTGATATTTCATTTTACCGTAAATAGCTTAAGGGGATAAACAGATGAATGATTATCAAATGAAACTGTCTCATATAGAAGTTTCTATGCAATATAAAATTAATGATGTCAAGATTTCATTGTATTCATACCGGTGAAAACAATAAATGTATAGAAGTGATGAACAAGCCAATCTTTATTTTCCTTAGCATCAATACTGTATAACTTGGACATTAAAGAAAACAGAATGCTGATCTAATAATAAGAATGAAACTGTTCATGAAATAAAGATGAGTACTTATTGAAAGCTTGCCTGTTTAATAATTTATATGTAGCAGTGCATTTGTTACTTCTTACCTCTGGATTCACAAAATGTATGCATGAGAGGATTTTCAATTTACAGCATTAAATGACTACCCCTGGGGCAAATTAATTTTACAGATGCAAATATGATGTTCCCTGCGCTTTCGAAACTATAGATTAATAAACATACAGTGACAATATTGTTAATATATCTGCAGTTCAAATATTTAGTGGCAGTATTGATCTGGAGGTCAGTCTAAGAGGTTTGGCCACAACCAAATCACCACTGGTGCACTGTCCCCATAACTATTGACCACAGGTTGAGTTGGAACAGGTCACCTTGCCACAAGCACCTCTCCAAGCCGTTCACCTCCGCCGCAGCATGTCCTCAGTGCTGCTCCCAGCTGCAGGGCAACTCCAACGCGCAGGACACTCAGCACGACAGCCATCAGGAAGGACACCTTTTTACATTTCCCGCTGCTGGCGGCAATGCTGAGTGTCCTGAGCATCAGAGTGATGGAGGTGCCCTGCGAATGGGAGAGGAATTGAGGACA
This sequence comes from Ascaphus truei, assembly GCF_040206685.1. Lineage (NCBI taxonomy): Eukaryota > Metazoa > Chordata > Amphibia > Anura > Ascaphidae > Ascaphus > Ascaphus truei. The sequence goes on along the minus strand of NC_134483.1, from coordinate 114,498,982 downwards.
TGCTGCAGCAGAGGTGCTCGGCTGCGAGAGGCGCTGGTGGTGATGGCGAGGTGACCTGCAGCGAATGGCTTTGTGGTCAGTAGTTATGGCAGAGTAGCACCGTGATGATTTCATTGCGGCTAAATGGCCACGGCAAAAAGTTCCCATTACGTCCTGAGGTGCACTTGTACAAAAGACCTTAGAGATTTTAAAAGCTCTGTACAATATAATTTCATTTATGATAAACTCTCATTTTAGTCTATCACAATTTACAATAAATCTATATAGGTTTCTTTTAGAGTCAGTTATTTGATAGAGATTATAAATTAGAGTCACAAGTGCTATATATTTATTCCCTCAAACACACCTCCAAACAATAATGTGGAGAGATACCTATGCATAAAAATTGGCACCCCTGAGATACTGTACAGTATATGGGAAATATAGCAATTGAATATGCTAATGACACCTGTTGACATATTTTCCAGGTATCTCAGGCGTGCCCATCAGAGTTGGAGAGATTTAGGGCACTCAAACAATGTCCGGGCAGTCATCAAACAGGAATCATATGGAAAAACAGGGTATCCAGGTATGGAAAATAAAAAAGGCTTTATTGAAGGATAGGTAAGTGGTTAAAAAATGACATGGTAGTCTTCCCACGCGTTTCTCGGAAGTGTTTGCTCTTTCTCAAGGAGTATAGGACTGGCAGGAAGTAAGCACGTTTATATATGCTGAATAATTAAAAGAAATAAACCCAATCAGATGCAGCTGATTAAGGCTAAGGTCATGTTGACACATAGATCAATTAAAGTTAGTTACACATATCACATGTTGTGATAGTGTGCTCACCACAAACAAGATGGGACCACGCAGCTGAGGTGGGGTAATATATATAATGCCAACCCACAGCCGTGTGAGCGCGTCTGGAATGTAGACTAGTCGAGGTAGCCGGGTCAGGGTAGTAGAGGTGAGAATGGTCGTGATACTTGCCGGGGTCAGTACTGGAGGAGTATGAATCGTTGTGGGTGCTTTAGCCAATGTCAGCATTGGATCGTCGAGAGTAAGCCAGGGTCAGGGATGGAGAGATGCGGATGGTCAAACGAAGCTGAGTCAGGAGAGGAGAACAGCGGAGTCCAAAGGCAAGCAGGGTCAGGTAACAAGGCAAAGCAGACAAGGCTGGAACAGGACAGACTGTGGAGAGGCACACGCACAAACAGAGATTATGCTCACCCGATGAGCCTCTGGCTCTGCTGAGTATTTACAGGAAGCTGTGACGAATCACAGCAGGAGGTGTGTCACTGTGCAGGTTCTGATAGGAAGCACCGCTGCAGGAGGCAGGTGTGCGGAGTCTTCCTGATGATATTATTAATGTGATAAAGGTGGGTGCTGCACGCACGTCGTGAGCTAATGACGTCATCATGTGGATGCAACCGGGAGGTGGGACAGCGGAGTTGGCATTTAGGTCCGCGCTCCTATGATAACAGGCTTCAGGGGGATGTTTGGGAGCGATTCTGGTATCTGGAAGTATGGAGGGTACGTTTTGCGTGCACCGACCGCGCGGTGCCTCATGGATCCTTACACGTGCTCAGAAGAAAAATACTAAATTGAAAAAATGCAAGATCAGATATAGAAATGCACTATCTTATTCAATTTAAACTTGTAACCAAAGTCAATCCGAATTGTATTTTAAATACAACCTTGTTAATACTTTGATTCAATAAAAGATATAGAATGTTACATCTTAATGTTACATCTTGATGTGTTAGAGCGTAGTGAATCAGATACGAAGCCGGAACAGTTCTACTGGGCGAAACGCTCAGACGCTCCGACGGAGCAGAGACGGTCTCCACAAACATCCCACGAGCAGTGGAAGGAAGCAGACTGAAGGGAGGCGATGAGCGGTGCGGTGATCCATCTATTCACTATTTGAGTGATATATGCCTGTAGTTTATCTGCACATTGTAAGTGCACATTTAATTTTTTACATACTGTAAAGACATAGTTTTATCATATTGATCTGTACTATGTAGTCTTTCCATTTCTCCCTACATCTTATTCCACCAACATCTGTGCCATCGATGGGAACCCCTGTCAGTACATATCCGTCAAACCCAACGGGTAGCAGCCCTTCTTGCAAGTGCCTTTAATTCATCTGTATCCTGTGAGTAGGCTGCACATACGAGCCAAGATACAGATTGCCATATTTCAGATACATTTACATCTGCACTTATATTGTTTGTTTTGTTTGTCTTTTTTTCCCATTTATGCTCCCCCTGGATTGTTTGAGAGATATCAACTTTAAACTTATACACATTGAGAGAAAAATATATACATGCTACTGAAGATTAAAGTGTAATGAAAGGAGCATATCTAGACACTCAATCACTAAGAGTGTAGCCTATCACTAAAGTATAATCTCAAAAAGAAAAGTAGTGTGTAAAAAAAGAAAAGAAAAAACTCTAAGGTTTGTGTCTTATGACAAACACACTAACTAAACTAAGATTATATAAAATATATCCCGGTATACATTCAAACTTGGAGTCAGAAATAAATTCTGACAAAACTAAATTGATGCTTTAACCCTTAGTGGGCCGTAGCCCAGATTAACACACTAGAATTTCAGAATCTATTGAAAAGGAGAAGTTAATCCTATATGTTATTAATGTAATGAGAAAGAGATTCTATATTCTGCTGGCAATTGATCTTAGAAATGCGAATATCAATTCATATAAATGCAAAGTATAATGAAAGGCATTTCGGAGCATCAGAGGAAGCACCCCAGGTCCCACTAAGAGTTAAGTCCATGGGGTTGGAGTGTAGCCAGAGTGAAGATCCAAAATGCCTCTCTCTGATGCAGCGTCCTAGCCCGGTTGCCACCTCTCTTAGGAACGGGAATATGCTCCAATGCTATACATTTAAGTGATCTGAGAGAACCAGACTGGCACTCTAGAAAGTGCTTGGAAACGGGATGATTGTTATCCTTGTTAGAAATCAATCTAATGTTTTCCTGGATGCGAACCTTTAATAACCTTGTGGTTAACCCCACATATTGTTTAAGACAACCATATATAAGAAGGTATACAACATGATTAGTCTGACATGTAATAAACGATTTGATTCCATATGTATGCGTTTTGTACTTATTTTCAAAGGTTGTTGTTCTCTGACCATAGGGACAGATATTACAATGTCCACATTTGTGTGAACCCCTAAGTAGCAGAAAAAATCCCTTCTTTCTGATCGTATTGCATGTTTGAAATATACTAGGGGAAATGCGGTTACCCAAGGTTTGTGATTTGGAAAACACAATTTTGGGATCGTTACATACCATAAGAGGATCTAAGGAAAGAATAGACCAATGTTTTCTGATAATGGTCAATATAGCCGTAGCTTGGTCACTGTATTGAGTTATAAAATAAGGTGGTTCATTACCAGTCATGTATGGTTGACCATTGCTACCAACATTCCTATTTCTATTCTTGTTGATGTCTGTCATGGTAATGAGGTCCATCCTATTTTGTGACAGCGCGTATTCAAAAGCCTCATCCAAATCATGACTATTGTAACCGCTTTGTAAGAAACGTTCTTTCAAGTCACAAGATCTCGTTTTGAAGTCATGTATTGAGGAACAATTTCTGCGAAGACGCAGAAATTGCCCTCTCTGTATGCCCTTGAAGAGGGATCGACTATGGCAACTCTTAGCATGCAATAGTGCATTACGAGAGTTGTCTTTGTGATATATTTCACTTTGAACTTTTTTGTTCAGAGCTATGAATAAACAGAGATCCAAAAACTGAATGTGATGCTCATGGAAATTGTGTGTAAACTGTAAATTGAGTGTATTGTTACTGAGATAATTAAAAGAAAAGCATGAGATCCTGGACAGAACCTCTCCAGACAATAAGTAGGTCATCTGTGTATCACTACATTGTGACAAAATGGATTCCTATCTCCAAACACGTGGGACATTTCCCACCAACCCATCCCCATCGCAGTCCCTGGGTGAGTGATGTTGAGATAATCACATTCAGTTTTTGAGAGAATCTGTAACATAATACCCTCTTCAATAAGATCTGGGAGCTCTAAATGGTAAGTTAAAGTAGGATCATTCCTGAGTTTGGAATATGAGTCATTGAGTTGTCTGATTGCTTCACCTTTGTAATACTTGCTGTCAAGGATGACGACTGCACCTCCCTTATCTGCATTTTTCACTGTAATTAAATCATTTTCTAAGAATATGCGAATAGCAATTCTTTGTTCAGATGACAGATTGTCTTATGCCATAATTAGGAATGCCAGAAACATGTATACCCTTGGATAATAAAGAAATATCTTTTTCCACGGATTGCTGAAACATACTAATGGCTTGGCCCTTAATTGATGCGCAGAAGTCCATGATTCTCTGTTGATTGAAGAGTCGTCTCCGGTAAGTTGTTATTTTCTTCTTTCATCTGCTTTTCTTCTGTCTTCTCTTCTTTGTAATCCAAAGGTGCCCAGAGATGATGCCCCGACTTCTTCTTGGGACATGCCCAAGACCTGTGATGTCACATTTGAGTTTCAAATGGTACACCCAATCCGATTGGTTGGTGTACCATGTGACAGCTTCCATTTTTTTTAAGGATGTGACGTCATCTTAAAGGGAGTAAAGCCAGCCAATCAGGTAGTATATGCTTCCTTCCCTTTAAGCTGACGTAACTTCAGCCAAAAAAACAAAATTGGCAGCAATCAAATAGTTTTCCTACCAATCGGATTGGTAGATTTATCATGGGATGCTTTCTTTTTTTTGCGGTGATGTGGCGTTATCAAAAAGGAAGTTAAGATAGAAAATCAGGTAGCATGCCTTTCCCTTTTTGATGACTTAGGTCTTCTTCCCTTTATTCCTTGTCTCTGCAATTCTGTTACTCTGAGCAACGATCTGTGTGTAATTTTAACTACTGATGCATGTTTCCTCAAAACACCCGGTGGTATTATAGATCCTCAGAAGTACATGAAATGTTTTATCGTGACGTTACCTTCATTTAACGTACAACTAGTCGTAACTCATAACCACAAACGTGATTAGCAGTACGATGCCCGTACGTTAACCAGAAAAATAGCAGTTCACTAACTTTTAACGGACCTCTGGCTTAATCATATGCAATTCACATGCTAATGAGCTGTTAACCTAACATCGCATATTCACAAACCTTCATTAAAGTTAGCAAATGGAAATAACGTTGCGGTATTCAGGTCTGGAGCTGTGTCAGGAGCAGCAGCAACAGGGACATCAGCCACAGGGACAGCTGGAGGAGCAGCAGCAGCAGCGGCGGCGGCATGACAGGGGCAGTTGGAGGAGGGACATGAAACACCTAAGGATGAACCTCTGTGAGGATTAGGATGACAGCCTCCTCACCCAGGTCTTCCTCAATACCCTCTGCAGCCTCTGTAAATGGCTGTCTGATGGATGGTCCCGAAAACAAATTATATAATATAATCAAATACAGTCATACAGAATATGGGTACATATAAGCACATTTTGAAAGACTGGGTTTGCCTGAACAGCAGTTTTTAACCATGTCTCTTTATCTATAGAACATTTTAGATGGACAAAAAACAAAGGACCTGATCCAAGTCATAACTTCAGAAGGCCTTTTCTCCCATGCACATAACATGTTTGCAATGGCTAACATCAGAAATCTGGAATGCATTTAGACAGGAAGATGAATTGAGGGGCACAGGCAAATAGCTAAAGCAGTGGGGTGATCATCTAAGCACTGTATTTTTATATACATTAAAACATTCTTTAATAAGTAATGCATTGGGGCTCTGAATGAACGGTTGCACATTTTGTAGCGAGTATTTAGATTTTCGGATACATTTAGCTACAACAGATTTTTGTGTATTAATTTTTTCTATGATAAACAGGGACCTGATAACATGGCATATATAGTTATATCAATTACATATTAATTACTACTCTAGCCAATTCACATTTCTCCTCCGCAAGGTACTTTCAATACCTTGTTATTATTATAAGCAACTCCTTGTAAGGAGATAATATTAACCCCTTACTCAATTGCAATCATATCTATCCATCGCCATCACCACCCAAGAAGTTTGCAAAAGATGTAATTAATATAAACATGACCGCGTTTGGACCCTGAAACATTGCATTGTTTGTGCTAGAGAGCAGTAAATGTGTAGATTTAGTCTCACTCCCCCTTTTTTTGGTTAAAATACCTCAAAAAAACGGATTCCTCAATAAAAGTGAGTTGAATCCAACTACACTGATGCTGTAAGTCTTTCTTCTTTTATATATACTTTGCTGCAATATATTTGAGTCTATATATATATATATATAGACTCAAATATATTGCAGCAAAGTATATATAAAAGAAGAAAGACTTACAGCATCAGTGTAGTTGGATTCAACTCACTTTTATTGAGGAATCCGTTTTTTTGAGGTATTTTAACCAAAAAAAGGGGGAGTGAGACTAAGGGCCTCATGCAGTAAGCGTTGATAAGGGAAATATGGCCATGTTATAGCCAAAATTGGGTTTGAGATTCAGTAAGCGCCGATAAGTGCTTCATATCGCCAGGTTTCGGAGCCGATAATTTGGTTATGGCCAGTCGCCTGCCGATAAGCCTGTTTTCGACACTGATCGCCACTTTTTTAAATCGGCTGGATTCAACAAAAAAAAACAGCTTATCGGGGCTGATCGGCACTACGAAATTGAGATGTTATGGCCGATTTCTCCCGCCAACTAAAGTTGGCATTTTGGACGGGAGAACGATCGCTAAGGCTGCCGGAACGGCACTTAGAAAAAAAAAATCTTCTGTACATCAATGGAAGTCAATGGAGCGGGGACGTATAACAGTATAGTACTGTTTACGTTTCATTGCTCACAATACAAGGGGGATTTGCATTACAGTGTGGGGGCATTCCCTGCATTGTGTCACAGCTGACGTGTCTTATTTGCATAACATTCGACTTTTACATGTTTTCAGCATTTGCGGGTCACATTACTCATCATGTGATGATGTGGCAAGGGAAAATACTATACTACACTCTTAAAGGAGAACCTCACATCATATCACACATTTTACTCAACTCAGCGACAATTATTTACATGATGTCACACATGTCACACATGTCACACATACACAGTATATTCATCTTCCTTTACATTACACAATGCTTGTAATGTGACACGCATCTTTAAACGTTCATGTACATCTGTATTCTCATGTTTACATATACTTTTGGGTCCTCCCTATTTTCATGACGTCACTTATTGGACGCTCAATCACATTGCATGTTTACATTGTAACCGTTGCATTACAAGCACTTCAACCTAACTTATACACACATGTACAGTAATTCATCATTGGGACACCTTGTAAACTCATTCTATACCAACTATCCTCCTTACACAAATGCATGCATATGCACACGACTATTCATTGTTGCCAACATGTCACAATAACATGGATAATTACACATGTTACACAAAACTTTTCCCACGTCAATCTCAGCCTTTTTGTCTCATTACATGACTGACTCTTGCGTTCACAAGTGTTACATGCATTGCACATGCAACTATTTATTTGCAAGCAATCTTTGTACAAAGCTTCACGTCACATCATTGCCAAATATCATCATTCCCTGCAGAATACACACAACAAATACTTAGAACAACAAGTGCACACAGCTTGCCACAGAAGTACTTTATTATGTTAATGTAACACCTTGCATTTTACTATGTCACCTGACATCATCACATACCTATTTAAAGGACGCACATTACCTGCTCATTCACAGCTACTCATTTCAAAATGTTGCGAATGTTTAGGAGACGCAGGAACATTCTTTTCTATGACATGCTTGATGATCAAGAGAATCATATAGGGCAAGGTAGGGACACACCGAGGGACAGTGACAGTGACGCGGATACGACAGGGACAGGGAGAGGGACAGGCCGAGGGACAGGTAGAGGGACAGGAGATCAGAGGAGAAGACAGAGGAGACAACTTGTGCCTCGTCCGCGTCTGTACAGGGAGAGAACCCTGTTAGATGGGATGAGTGAGGAGGAGATTGTAAGTCGCTATCGTTTGAGTTCAGCAGCAATCTTAGCTCTTTATGAGGAGATAAGGGGGGATTTAGATTTTTTCACAGCCAGAGGTCGTGCAGTCCCTGGGCTTGTTAAAATGCTGTGCTCATTACATTATCTTGCTTCCGCGTCATACCAGACAACTGTGGGCATAGTGGGCGGGGTCTCGCAATCTACATTCTCGCGGGCCTTGACCCAGTTTCTCTATGCACTCAATAGACGCGCTAGGAATTATATTCATTTTCCTACAGAGGCGACAGAGTGGCTGGAAGTCAGGATTGGCTTTTATAATATAGCAGGGATACCATCTGTGCTGGGTGCAATCGATTGCACACATGTTGCTTTGATTGCACCTAGTCAGAGTGAGCATGTGTACCGCAATCGGAAGCACTACCATTCACTCAATGTACAGGTGGTATGTGATGCGACGATGAGGATAATGCATGTGGTACCCAAGTTCCCTGGTTCCAGTCACGATTCCTCTATCCTGAGGAACTCTTCAGTCTTCCATGCGTTCGAAGAGGGACATTTTGAACCTGGTTGGCTGCTGGGTGAGTACATATTTACATGTTCTAACACAAAACACATGTTGATTTAGGAATGTTGGCATTGTACAATTTGATCACTAATGTCAGCTTATGTGTGCTCCATTCATTATAGGTGACTCAGGATACGGAATTAGGCCGTGGCTCTTGACTCCGGTGCTAAACCCTCAAACTGAAGCAGAGGACAGGTACAATGCAGCCCATATATCTACAAGATCTGTTATAGAGAGGACATTTGGCCTACTCAAGACCAGGTTTAGGTGTCTGGACAGAACTGGTGGGGCTCTTCTATACAAGCCTCAAAAAGTGTCTGATATTATCCTTGCCTGTTGCATTTTGCACAATGTTGCACTCAGGCACAATGTACAGTCAGACCTAGCTGAGGCTTTGGTAGACGAGCATCCCACCCATGTAGCTGCTGAAAATGAACAAACAGCCAGTGGTGGCCAGACACGACAGAATCTCATCAATTCATTTTTTTCTTGTAAGTACAAACTCATATGTTCCTAGTACTACTTTTATAGTTTAATTATGTTATATTAACAATAATGTTTCTTTATATAACCTTCTGTTAGGACACAGATGAATATGGGTTGCACACCTTTCTTTTCTCTGCTGTGTGCACAAAGGGATGTGGCACCGGTATGTTATTGTTGCACAGGTTATATAATCCCTCTTCAATTGTACTTTAGTTGTGTGTATGTGAATACAACTTGGGTAACAAAGCAATAATATTTTAGCATTGTGTTATTCCTTATGCTAAGACAAAACACATATTATGCCCATAATCATTCATGCTTCTAGTATGCTTACATACAATGTTATTGGTGCAGTGTAACATGTACATCCATATGATGTGTACACCAGGCTCATTTACATTTTGAATGTCATGAAATATACATGGTGTTGTACATTTAACACCAAATACACACTTTGCTGTGTTGTTTACGGTACTGAAGATGGCATGTCAATGTTTGCAATTTATATATTGTTCCTTTGCATTATAGGTATATCTCCAGTATGACTGATCATGGTATGTATATTTGCTGACATCTCTCATAAGATGTGGCTACCTCAATCTTCCTATAATTATTGGAACTAAAAACCCAACATATTGGTTTAAACACAAATGTTACATATATGTACTTTCTGTATCATGTATATGCATTTAGCTACTCTTCAGCTTTCATGTGCATTGTATTACAAAATGATTACTCACATTTCATCACATTTTATGTATGTTTCCTTATAATTTCCATTAATGTAATATAGAGGTGGTTGGAGAAAAGGGGATAACTGTACTTATTTGTTTACTTACGGGAGCACATTCATCACTAGCATAGACACACTTTTTAAGACAACTGTTTGTGTCTCTATCAATTGGTGTAGGATCCATGTATAACACCGACAAATGATAACACCAGCTTTATTATGGTAGCTTATATCATCATATTGACTATACTATGTATTTCTAAACGATTAATAAACACTGTAAACTATAGTTAGTTAGGTTAATGAAATATACACAGAAACGTACTTCATAACATGATGGTGATGTCATATTCAGAACATCATGCATTGGAGGGGACCATAACATCTGGCCAGTAACATTATTTGCTACAGTCCCAAACCATTTTATCTACATACCCATGTAACAAGAGATTTTAAAAATAAATGGCTACTTGGTTGTAAGTGTCCTTTACATTGGGAGAAGGAGTGGCTCACTGAGTAAAGACACACACTGGCACTGATAGTTTGAAGCAGGGGAGTCTGGTTCAATTCCCGGTGTGGGCTCCTTGTGACCTTGGCCAAGTCACTTTATCTCCCTGTGCCTCATGCGGCAAAAAAACATTTGTACGTTCCACGGGCCAGGGACCTCAGGCTGAAACATGTGTCTGTAAATCGCTGCGTACAACTAGCAGCCCTATACATGAACATGCTCATATTATTATTATTATTGTTACATAGTTTCGACAGTCATACGTTCCATTACATATTAGAATACACAAATGTGTTAGCAGAGTGGGAATGGTTGTTATATATAAAACACACCATGTCATAAAATGTTAGTAGTCATTAAAGAACACTCAATAAAAATTCATGAGGCACTCTTTTGCAACATCATTATGTTAATTAAGTGCTTATGCAATATAGGCATAAGGGTATCACATTTTTAATTGTTTGTTAATAAGCGCTGCAAGCAATATAAAATTAGTTCCATATGTAGTATAGTAGTCGGTGGCTCCTCCTCACAATCATCTCATATAAAGGTAGACTCTTCTGAAATCATACATTGATCCGATTGTATCTTCCCCGACATCTCTGAAATACAGCAAACACATGATGGTCAAAGATGGCACCTTACTAGATATGCATCCGTGACAACGCGTTACGCAGCTCTATATGATTGTGTAGATACACACGTCAGTCACTTATATGTTAGAAGTAAAACTGTTCATCAGTATGTAATGTTTCTTTAAATTTGTAGCAGGCATAACTATGTATAAGAAGTGAACGTTGCCTGTATACTGAAAGATGTGCGCGCACATCTTTGTGTGCGCACGCACTTCACGCTTGGCTCCACTAACTGTTAGCGCATGCGCAAAACAAAGCGTACGTTGTGCGTTCAATACATGTTGAAAATACCAGTAAACATAACATCTTTATTTCAAATACAATGAAGACGAAACTACATTCGTTCTAAACGAGTACATCTGTATTCTTTTTAAACAGACGTGTTTGAACAGAAAGCACGGCCGATAACACAATGCGCAAATGCAATACGTGTGACGTCATGTTAAGCCAGCGTGAAACGCACGCTAACACTCCTCCCACTCAATTAACATTCGGCTAACGCCCAGGGTACGCCTACAAACACTGAGCCGCACGCATCACACACTGCAGTTACCGTTACTATAACAAAACATGACAGCCAATAGGCTTTGAGGCGCGCACGTCGCTTGGGGGCGGGACTTACATCACTAATCCTTTTTAAGGACGCCTTGGCCCATGACAAGGGTCCCACGTCATACGTGGTGGACCCGGTTTTCAATGTTGTAGATGTTGCATGATAACAAAACAGGTATGTGTTAGAGTAATGGTAAAATGTTGCTAATATGTTTAAAGGGATAGGAAAGTACGTATATTTATTCCGTCAGCAATGTGTACTACTCTTTCAGGTCCTACTATATTGTATTAGGAAACAATTTGTTTGTGATCGCTACATGTTATGCAGTCTGCAATGTTACGCTGTATCCACGCATTGAAAGTGAAAATGGTGGTTACAAAAAAAAAAAAAATTTAAACGCAGAGTCAACGCATAACGATTGTTATATTTACCATTCTTCTAGAATTAACTCTTCGCCTGGCTGCAACTGGTCGCTCCAGAAATGCAAGCCATTTTCATCCACGCTTAACCCAACCGCTGAATCCAGTATGGCACATATCTCCTCCAGGATGCGCTCATAGGAATCGCCACTGCTTTCTTCAAATAATTGGTCGGGAGGTAGGTTCATTTCTTCCGGTTCCCATTCCAATGCAATTTCAGCTGAAAGGCTTGGTACATAATCATAGTACTTTTGTTCTTGTACAATGTGGGTTTCAGGAATGGAGGCTGCAGATATTGCAGCACGTATCGATTCAAACGGATCAGTAGTAGCGGATACATTGCTATTGCCATTAGGAATAAATATGCCTTTCACGACAATATAAGTGCCGTCTTTCAGGATAAATTGTTTTTCCGGGGCAATCTTCCAGAAACCATAGGTGTGTTGTAGCTTATCCTGGTCACGTTCAAAAAAGTCATTACTTGATAAAGTGAATCTTATTGAGGAATTAAAATTCCGTGCATGCTTACGGTCTTGGTAATAAGGATATTTTGCTCGAATGAAATCATCGATTTGGCGTGTGCTTGCTTTCTGTCCGCGACTGTTCAAGATGGCTTCACAGATCATGTACTTATACCCTAAAAGGGGATTAATATTGTTAACGAATTCATCAGCCATGTCTGAGTAGCACAAAAGCTGTGTGCAGGTCTGTGTTATTTGCTCATCAAAATGAATGTGCTGAATGGCTAACAAACTCCTGTTTTTCCTTGTCAAGGTCAACAAAAGTAACTACTTTGACTCCTTATTTCAAACGCCAATTGGATTTGTTTGTCTAATTGGGTTAACAGTTGTGGTTCGTGATATGGGACTGTGGGAGAAACATTTCTCCTTCTTTTATCTCGTTTGTGAAAAACATCCCTAGACTGTGAATGCGTTCACATAGTGTTTTTTTGAAAACTAACAAAGACCAGTGTGTGAAAATATTTCTTAGCCAGGCATATCAGTAAAAACACACCTGCAAAAAGAAATGTTTTTTCCCCGCTTACATTTCTGTGTGTATGTGAAAGTCTGGTTAACTCCCTGTCTGCATGAGTTTAAATACGTGTGTATATATATATATATATATATATATATATATATATATATATATATATATATATATATAAATATATCTCTTATAAAAATATATATATATTTATATATAATATTTTATTTTTTTTTATATTGCAGGAGTACACACAACATTGATGGCATTAAGTATACCTTGTATGAAACCTATTTAAATGGTGAGAAACATGATTGAATTAAGTAATAAACATTTGTTTAAGCACAATACTGTTAGAGTCTCATACTTAGGATATTTCTCAAACATTAGGCCTGTATTATTAAAATAGTGTTTTCACAAGGAAGCATGAAGTGTATTAGTTTGTGTATACCAGTTTATATAGTACTATATATATATATATATATATATATATATATATATATATATATATATATATATACATATATATACACATATATACATATATATATACACATATATACATATATATATACACATATATACATATATATATACACATATATACATATATATATACATATATATATATACACATATATACATATATATATACACATATACATATATATATACACATATACATATATATATATACACACACTCACACTCACACTCACACTCACTCAGTGTGTGTGTGTGTATATATATTATTATACATTCTGAGATGTTATAGAAACGAACACACAACTGATTAAAGGACAAAATTACAATGGCCAAGCAAGGCAAAGGTAAGTAATAATTTACACATAATCCTGCTGTACACGTACAAGAAAGATGTTTGCACTTACTTAGGTGTTTTAATAATTGCATGTGACTAATATGCATATGCAATTCTTACATCAATTAACACACCCAAATGCAATGTTTTGCTGCAAAGTCAATGGCAGCTTCTCTAAACTTAGCAACTGGCTCCTGGTGGACCATTACTGAACAGACGATTACAACATAAATATTTATAACACAATTAATTATGAGTGTTAACATTTCCAAAACTTCACGTGTACAAGAACATAGTTGAAAGTTTGGAAACAACACAGTCTTCAGCATACATACAATAGTAATTAGATAATCTGAAGTCAACAAAACAAGGCCAAAGACATATTTTCTGAATTATAACATTTATTTTTTTTGTTCCTTTTGCGAGCGAGTAACAGGCCTGCTTGTTGTCTCTTGAATTTTCCTTTTTCTTTTGCCACCAACTTTAGGCACAACAGAGCCACTTTGAGTGGCCTCTGGCACTTCACGGGCAGGGCTTGTGGCCAGTGACTGTTCACCTACGGGGCTTGTGGCCAGTGACTCACCTACAGGGCTTGTGGCCAGTGACTCACCTACAGGGCTTTTGGGCAGTGATTCACCTACAGGGCTTTTGGGCAGCGATTCACCTACAGGGCTTTTGGGCAGCGATTCACCTACAGGGCTTTTGGGCAGCGACTCACCTACAGGGCTTTTGGGCAGCGATTCACCTACAGGGCTTTTGGGCAGCGACTCACCTACAGGGCTTTTGGGTAGTGACTGTTCACGGACAGGGCTTGTGCCCAGTGACACATGTGAGCAAGTTGGTAGACACTGCACAAGTGATGGTTGGTCTGTTTCATGTGTGTCTTGTTTTGTTTTTGTCGCCTCCTTTGTAGGTGTCTGCTGCTGAATTTGTACAGATGGCAGCGGTAGGATGTCATCAGGAACCTGCACAGCAATGTCTGCTACTTGACCGGTAACATTTGGGCCTGGAGAATGAATATCAGATGAATGTGGTGAAAACTGACCTGCATGAACAGATCCTGGCTGGGAGGTGTTGAATTGTGGTACATTAGTCATTCTCCAGTAATTAGCTTGTGTTTGCTGAACAACTAATGCTTCGAATGAGGTGTTGATTTTTTGCAACTGTTTAGGCACTTCAATGAAGACTCTGTGGAGATGTGCCAATTGTGATACTGTTTCTTCCTGCAGTCCAATCATCCTTTCCAGCACTGTCATCATGTCTGAATGGCGACGATTTTCTGCGTCCACTATTTTTCCCTCTGAAGCTACAATTGCATCGTATGTGGAAGTTGATGGACGATTTGGCGGTACAACAGTTTCTATTGGCACCTCTTCATGGTCACATGATTGTATTTCAGTCTCTTCTGTGGCGTCATCCTCATCATACTCATCATCCTCATCACCATGATGTTCTAAAAAGAAATGTACACATTATTAAATGGCATGTTAATGTATGCTGTGTTACTATGTAATTGTACTGTGTCCTAAGTAACACCTAACATGTTAGCATACGTTTTATAACCTCATTAAAAACTACCTTGACTTACGAATAATGTTTGGACTCAGTATGAAATATGAATGAATGAAAAGTTGCTCTAAACTCAGAAGTCCTACATGATAATTAACATCACTAACACAATACATGTTGCCTTACACTTAATTTTCACTGACACTAAGTAATCCTATTTAAAGAAGATGTGCAAAACAAATAATGCACATGACAACATAACATATAGAAGAGCACATATTATATGGCCAGCAAATGATACACTCACCTTCTAGTAGTGTTGAGCTGGCTGACCCAGGTGAAGACACTTGTTCCATCTCAGGTGACACATGTCCTCCAGGGGCAACTATATATAACAATAACATAAGTTTTACATTTACATGTGTAAATATTGAACAAACACTTATTGTATGTTCTGTATTTATGATTAACTAACAACATCAGTTCCTTAACCGAAAATGTGTGTGAAAGTGAACATAAATAGTTGTAATAACACTGTACATGCCTGTGTACTTAGAATTTTTGAGTTCCCTAACATACAACATACTATGTTTCTGCAGTAATGCGTGAGGATAAATAGATTAAATGAGTACATAAAAATCATATGTTGTGTAGTGATATCAGTATCATAATGTACATAACTATCATGAGATGACCATTCACAATGGTTATCATGAAGGTGGTCATATTGCAAAAAGTGTTGTTTTTGGTAGAGGATATGTGTGGTACATTAATCGAAGATGTGGCACACCTGAATGTGGCTGTGACTCAACAAGACAACACATGCAGTGTGTGATAATGTGTCTTTCATAGTAGTTCAACTATAGATATGAGTGAACTAATGTGTGACGTACGCTTTGATAAGTAATGAGTTGTTGGGGCATTTAGTAGCTAGAGTTAAGCTTTCAAATGAGTGTGATTAACTTCAGTTGTGCTATTCAGGTTGTAAGAAAGGTATTCCCTTCCCCAAAAAGCCTAATCAGCCACACCTTTCAATGACTTGAAACAGGTGCAAATGGTGTGAACTAAGTTGACCGTGAAATGAGGCTGTAATTAGTGTGTGTGCTGAACCCCACCCCCTCTGTTGAAGTGTATGCTGTGATGAGATATTAATTGCAGCTGCTTTAACACAATGGTAGATGAGCTAAGTAGTCATCTGCAGTGTTTAAGTTATGAAAACAATGACATAACATATGATACGTGTGCCTCATTATGCTGTCTGTATATGACATAAAGCAAAAATGGACCTTTTCATAAGCAACTATAGATGTGTTAGTGCCAGTGATGTTTGTAGGCCGTTACATGCAATTTCTTTGATGCATGCTTAAAATAGGCAGTAATGTCATGTTTGTCGGAGTAAAATCAATAAAATACACAATAATATGATACATATTTCTGTTCTGTACCTGTAGCTAGTAATAATTTCTGATTAACATGTGTTACACATGTGTACTACCCTGTTGTTCCCCATCTTCGCCCACCATCAATTGCTTCCACTGCAGCTATGCATTTTGGGAATTCACATGTAAATGAGCACGCAATGGCACGTGCTATATTAGTTACTGCTTTTAGTAGGACTACTACATATATGTCTATTTTGAGATATATATATACAGAATCAGACATATACATATATAGATGCAGGTATGCTTATATTGTGAAGACAGTATAAAAAGCAGTGTAACTATGCAAAATAACTGTAAGCAACGACACGCCTAGTACAGTAATATTTATCACCTGCTGGAAATTGTGACGGATAAATTCCAATGTCACGGTCACCAGCCAAGCCTTCCACGACGACGGTAAGTAATTTTGGCCGAAGCAGCTCCTCCAATGGAGTCAATATGAGACGTTGTGGTGTGGGCCCACCTCCAGTGCCAGTAGCATGCACGCGTTGGTCTTGTATTTTCTTTTTCAATTTGGACCTAATATCATCAAATCTTTTCCGACAATGATACTTGTCCCTGACACTATTCCCACAGGCATTGACACCAATGACTATTGTGTCCCACATTTCTTTTTTGCTTGCTGCACTTGTCCGCCCTTGAAAAACATATAAAAGATATGAGGTAAATGAATAATAATATAAGCACCAGTTTCCTACACTGCTAGCTGTTCCAAGAGATAGCAAACATGCTGTTTTATGTGTAATATGTGCAGCACATGAGCATTCACTACTAAACCTATACATGTAAGCAAGGTTGCATTCATATTGTATGCAGTTCTGGCAAATTGACCGCCTGTGTTTATTTGTCCTTGTAAGGCATGATAAAAAGCTGTGTTTCCACACTAATGAACATAGAAAGATATTGTGTACCCATATTTGCATATGAACAAAACTCAGATGACCTAGGATCACATGTATTTGAATAATAAATGTAAAGTTACACTTACCTACTAAATGTCCATATATACTGTCATAGTGCTCCAGAATGCCAGTGACAAGAGCCCTATTTTCCTGGTCATTGAAGCGAGGATTACGTGGCTTCTCCACACGTTTTTTCCGAGCAGGTTTAGGGTCAGAGCTTGGCTGGTGCTGACTGGACTCTCCTTCTTCCAATGGAAGAGCCTCCAAAAGCTGGCCACCAGCAAGCACGCCACCACCATCCACCCCATCAGCAACTGCGCCACCAGCAGCACTCCCAGCACCAGCACTCCCACTCCTAGCACCAGCACTCACACTCCTAGCACCAGCACTCACACTCCTAGCACCAGCACTCACACTCCTAGCACCAGCACTCCCACTCCCAGCAACAGCACTCCCACTCCCAGCAACAGCACTCCCACTCCCAGCAACAGCACTCCCACTCCCAGCAACAGCACTCCCACTCCCAGCAACAGCACTCCCACTCCCAGCAACAGCACTCCCACTCCCAGCAACAGCACTCCCACTCCCAGCAACACCACTCGGTGCACCAGCAACATCACTCCCCTGAACAGTACGTTCACTCCGACGCGTACTCCCACGAGTAGCACTCCCACTCCCACCAGCATCACTCTTCCCACGCTTTGCGGGCATACTTCCAGCACTCACAAAAAACAGACAATAAATGTACAGGCAATCACACGACCCACTTCCACATATAAAACAAGACAAAGATGTAAACAAAACAACAAAGGACAAAGCTCACCCAATACACAACAAGTCTCTCAGTCAATATGCAAATCTTCAATCGTCCAGCTCTGTGCGTCTCTCTCTCTCTCTCACTCCCAACAACACAGAGAATGATTAGCAGTACACGTTGCCTTTAAATATGGCGCGCAATCAAAAACATGCTTGTTTCGCCTGATTCAGCAAGATTTGTGATTGTGCAACCTAACAGCACCCCGCCACGCACGCCGATACACCTGTGTGTGATCGGCTCATCATCGTGAGAGTGGGCGGATTTGTTTTCTGGTTGATTTTGAATGTATTCGGCACTTACTGCATACGGAGAGGGAAAAACGCCAATAACATGACTAATCGATAAGCTTGCCGATTTCACATAATCGTCGCTTACTGCATGAGGCCCTAAATCTACACATTTACTGCTCTCTAGCACATGTTTGTGCTAGAGAGCAGTAAATGTGTAGATTTAGTCTCACTCCCCCTTTTTTTGGTTAAAATACCAAATATATATATATATATATAGACTCAAATATATTGCAGCAAAGTATATATAAAAGAAGAAAGACTTACAGCATCAGTGTAGTTGGATTCAACTCACTTTTATTGAGGAATCCGTTTTTTTGAGGTATTTTAACCAAAAAAAGGGGGAGTGAGACTAAATCTACACATTTACTGCTCTCTAGCACAAACAATGCAATGTTTCAGGGTCCAAACGTGGTCATGTTTGTGCTAGAGAGCTGTGATGTCTAGATTAGGTTTAACCCCTCTTTTTGATTCCTGTAAAAATTCTCCAAAACGAATTCTGCAATAAAAGTGAGTTGAATCCCGCTACACTGAGGCTTTAAATAATTTTTTATACTTTGCAATATATGTAAGTGCCAATCCAAATCATTGTTGTTCTCTATTAAACCACAGAAGGCACAAAAATGAATACAAGTCAAGTAGATAAGCCCTGTAATTCAGATTGTTTAATAGGATGGTAAACTTAAAAGGTAATTATTTTTCTGACATTAAAAAATAATGATAACAATAATAATTAAAAGTATTGGAATTAAACATTGGTCTACCGAGTCTATTATTCAATTTCATGATGCGTCAAAAAATGTAAGCAGTTACAAAAAGAAATGACATTTTAAATGGAAAACAGGAAAGGGGTGTAATTATTGCCAGTTTCCCCTACTGTAGATACCAAGGAGAATGGATGTCAACAATAGTTTTTAGGTCGTGCCGTTTTATGTGCTTTATCTTTATGGCCAATAGACAAATTACATTCTCAGTTGTTAAGAAAAATATTGCCTGACAAAATGAATGGAGCTATTAAGGTTATGTTTTTATCCCCCCCTATCTACTGTAAATCAGGTGGTCAATTACAATTGAATATGCATGGATATGC
The DNA here is from genome assembly GCF_040206685.1 of Ascaphus truei. Classification (NCBI taxonomy): domain Eukaryota; kingdom Metazoa; phylum Chordata; class Amphibia; order Anura; family Ascaphidae; genus Ascaphus; species Ascaphus truei. The sequence continues at coordinate 114,479,187 of NC_134483.1, read as the reverse complement.
CAAAAAGTAAAGTGTACATATTTATTCTTCATTGTTGAATGTACTATTAATCTATCATGTTATCAAAGATGCTTTAAAGGATCAGTAACATATAGTAATATGTCATGTGCTGTTGTTCATCTGAGGTTGTATTTACCTAATTTTAAGACCTGCTAAGGAACAGATGACTGTTATTATGTCCTGATATGTAAAATCCATAGAATTGAAAGAGGGTGTACAGGCATACCCCGCATTAACGTACGCAATGGGCCCGGAGCATGTATGTAAAACGAAAATGTACTTAAAGTGAAGCACTCCCTTTTTCCCACTTATTGATGCATGTACTATACTGCAATCGTCATATATGTGCATACCTGATGTAAATAACGCATTTGTAAAAGGCTCTATAGTCTCCTCGCTTGCACACAGCTTCGGTACAGGTAGGGATCAGTTACTTCTGTTCAGGATGTGCTGACAGGCGCATTCGCGAGCTGCCGTTTGTCTATTGGGCGATATGTCCTTACTCGTGAGTGTACTTAAAGTGAGTGTCCTTAAACCGGGGTATGCCTGTACTTCCTTTTTCACACAACTGTATACTCACATTCTATGTGTCTTTGTATCAAGCCTATGGAATATGGAAAACTATTTCCCAGTGAAGACTTCAAGACTTCCCTCAATGTGGTTTGGGTTCTGTGAGTAATTAGTCCTCAGGGATATTCCCCTAATGTTGGATGAAGGCTTGTGCAATGATTGGAAACTACGTAAAAACTACTTAAACTATTTCATTTAAACAAAATTAAAAATAGAATAAATTACTACACTAGGGATAGCCTCCCTACTGTTTCAAAGTCAGTAGATCACAGTATGTCTGGCTCCTATGGGTGCTCTGTGTGGCAGGACTAAATCAGCATCTCTACTCTCCTTGTGTGCCTATGATCCTTGCCAGTCTCGTTATGATGGCATCACAGGCTCTGTCTCCCAAGCCAGATCCCAGTTCTGCTTTACTGCACCTCACAAGTCCACCCTACACATTTCACAACTCATTGATCGAGATGTATTAAATGGTGCTATGTCTGTAAGTACCTTACTGTTAATGCAAGTCCAATTACGAGTAACACCACTTATATTTTTTATTATATATACAGTAGCGGCCGACCTGAGTCTAAGTCGGCTAGATCCGCGGCTCTCAGATTATCCCGGTTAGGAGCGTTTTTTTGTCGTTTTCACCCGGAGTGAACTGCGTTATTTTCGCGCTCGTGATATTAGCATTTTATTCTCGCTGTCTGCCATACTGCAATGCATGTAAAAACTCAGGGGGGGCGTTTGCGAGCTGTTGTCTTGGAAGTCTAATACCTTCGCGGTTCAACCTACGTCAGTACACAGTCTGTGTACTGACGTGCAGTAATTGTAAATTTGTATATTTAAAGTATACATGCATTAGCAGTGCTATGCTGCTGTACAGTATGTCTCATTTGAAAATTGTTGAAACGCATGGGCGTGTACAGTACTGTAACAGTGTCACATTTTGGCATATACAGCACTCTCCCCTCGCTCAGGGTAATTAACTGCACTGCAGGGTATTTCAACTTCTTATCTTCTGTGCAATGCAGTACATCTCTCCCACACCATTCCTTTGAACGTGTGTCTGGTTTCAATCACATTCCTGCTTGACAGCAGGAATTTACTGCGCATGCGCCTGTATCTTCGCTCACCACTGCCTGCTTGCCTGAGTGAGTGAGCAAAAAAAAAATTTGCGGAGTACACTAGGCTGTCTTTCAATTTTCTCCAAACACGGTTGTTGCGGTGTATGCTGCTACTGGGACCACGCAGACTGAGTTGAAGAGAGCCACCTTAGGAACCACGAGGGGCCCGTGGAGATCAAGGTGGAGGAAGAGAGCCAAAGAACAGATTCTCTCCCCCGAATGAACAAGAAAATATCCTGTAAGTAGGGATTTTCCTCTTCAGGTTGGGGCAATTGAGTCTGTATACTGCGCAATGGTGTGTTTTCTTTATCTGTTATTGCAGACAACATAAGGGAACACGCCTAGAGGAAAATCTACCTCACATTGTTGATGAATCATTCTACTACCAGGACTGACTTTTCAAACAGGACTGTCTTTCGATATGGTACTGTAATTATCATCACCACACTTTGCGCCGGGGACATTTTTTGTATTTGTATCTGTATGGTATTGGATTTGAACAATCCATTGTTTATTGCCCCCTTGGCTGCATATGTAATCACATTGTAATCACACAATTGTTGTTATCACACCAATTAGTCTATCACTTGGATCAAGCGCTGGTAGAGAGTTTTTTTTTTAGTTAGTTTTGTATTCACGTTTGCCTGAGTGAGTGTCACGCTTGTGCTCTCCTCACAAGCGCAGGGAAGAAAGGGAAGGACCGTCAGCGAGGTGGGGAGGCCGCAGGGGATACGAAGGGAGTAAGTTGCCGCGTAGCTTGGGATCGGCGCTCGTGGTCACGTGACCGCGCCGCGCGCATGAGAATGCGCGACGCATCCGGAGGTGCGGTGCCTACTCAGAGACACAAGTGATCCAGCTGCATGCGCGCGCACGCTCTGACAGCATAGCGGGAATGCGTGCGCTCTCAGGCACCAACGCGGGGGTTGCTGGAAGTCAATGCTTCAGCACAGGAGTCTGGATAGGGAAACCAGGAAACATGGAACATGAACATGGAGTCCAGAGCACAAGGTAACATCCAGAGAAGGATTGCTTCTTGGAGAACGTCCAGGCTTCTTAAAGGCATAGTGACAGAAACAGCAAGGTGCACGAAACTAAACATAACATAAGGGTTCTTAGTCTAATCCATTGGCCAAGGAATTATAAGCCTGCTACCACGTCAAGGTGAACCCTACTAAGCAGGTACCTACACTACCCGACGATAAACTAACCTCAATAGTATAAGAGTGACTGTCCCAGTCTTCTGGAATCCATAGGAGATAAGTAAAGGTCCCAAGGAGGTCCAGGCAGGAACAGTATGAGATGAGTACTAGCAGGCACCAGGGCTGGTAGCAAAAGACTAAATACAAAGAGAAAGTCAAAGAGAGGCTTACTTCCTGTCAGGAGGAAGAGGGCAGGGTTTGCCAGAAAGCAAGATGGCGTTGCTTGCTTCAGAATCCTTAAAGACACAGGATCTTGACTCGCAGCTAGAGGGTGGCGATCAGAAGTAAACAGGTAAGGAAGGACACGCCGCAGGGGGCGTGTTACGTGCATCGTTACAGTGAGTGACCAAAAAAAAATTAAAAAAAAATTTTATTGTAATTTTTTTTTTTTCTCCACAAGCCTGCAAAAACCATCTTACTGTATTACGATATTCAATCTGTGCTGTAGCTTTTGACTGCGACCCTTTGCGTTTGACTGCACATGGTTGATTTGTGTGCTTTTTACGTACTGTATTTGGGGGTGTATTATTATGATGAACTGCCTTTTGAAATTAAAGTATGTCTTTAGCTTTGAACTTCATGCAGCTGTACCCTGTAGCCCCATCCCCCACGAACGCTAGCTCAAGGATTTGAAATTCCACAGTCGTTAATTTTCTGAATCTTGCCATTGTGTTCTTAATCCGTCCATAGCCGAGCTACAAAGCATCACTGCGCCTGCGTGTAATCCTTTTGGAGATGGGAGCTACTTAGCTGCTTACTGCGCATGTGTCACCAAACCCCCCCCTCTCCACAGAGTCGTTAATTTTCTGAATCTTGCCATTGTGTTCTTAATCCGTCCATAGCCGAGCTACAAAGCCTCACTGCGCCTGCGTGTAATTCACTTTGAGACGGGAGCTTTGAGGCTTTGTTTACGGCAACGTTTTGGAAAATTCCTTCTCGAATTTGATTTGCACAGACGAATTTGATATTATAATAATAATAATAATAATAGCATGTTTTTGTATAGCGCTGCTAACGTAGCGCTTTACAGAGACTTTTTGCAGGCACAGGTCCCTGCCCCGTGGAGCTCACAATCTATGTTTTTGGTGCCTGAGGCACAGGGAGATAAAGTGACTTGCACAAGGTCACAAGGAGCTGACACCGGGAATTGAACCAGGCTCCACTGCTTCAAACTCTCAGTGCCACTCTGTCTTTTACTCACTGAGCCACTCCCTCTCATATTACGATATTCAATCTGTGCGTTTGCCTGCACATGGTTGATTTCTGTGCTTTTTATGTACTGTATTTGGGGGTTGTATTTGGGGGTTTATTGATCAAATTATTATGATCAACTGCCTTTTAAAATTACTGTACTCTACTCTACAGTATGTAATTTCTTTGAACTGCTGCACAACTAATCCTTCATCCCTCCCCCCACGCACACACAAACTTTTTTCGACAGACACCTCCACAGAGTCATTAATTTTCTGAAGTTAGTCATTGTGTTTTTAATCCGTCCCTAGCCGAGCGTCAATCATCTCACTGCGCCTGCGTGTACTCTAATCCTCTTTGAGATGGGAGTTTGCTGCTTACTGCGCATGAGTCACCCAACCCCACCCCCTCTCCACAGAGTCGTTAATTTTCTGAATCTTGCCATTGTGTTCTTAATCCGTCCATAGCCGAGCTACAAAGCCTCACTGCGCCTGCATGTAATCCTGTTTACGATGGGAGCTAGCTGATTACTGCACATGACTCACCCAACCCCCCCCCCAACCCTTTGATGCTTTGTTTACGGTAACGCTTTGGAAAATCCCTTCTCGAATTTGAAATCTAAATCTGATTTGCACAGCATTGTGAGAATTGAGAGTTAAAAAAAACATTAATTGATTCATGTTGTATTGTCATTAATTCTTATTCATTGGTGTACTGTGGGTGTGGGGGGGGGGTGTTGTCAATGATTATGATTAGCAGGAAAGTAAATAAATATTTATTTTATTTTATCAGGAACCAAAAAATACAAATATAAAAATAACCATGAATAATACATAATGCAGTCTTTATTAAATTCTTCTGGCAGATTGAAATTGGATAAACATTTAGAAAACATTTGTAAAACATGGGGAAACATGACTTATGCACATTTATAAGAATATTATTTAATAATATACTGTAATGTATAATATATATATATATAGTAATATTATTTTTTCCGTCTTTATCTTGTTCCTCAATCTGTGTACAGTACAGTAGTTCATTGAGAGGAGAGGTTTTGTGTACATTATTACTGCTGTTTATATACTGTACATTTGACTGTACAAACAGATTAGACTAGACACAAAACCCCACCTCCCCCCAGGCCACCCTTTTTTCCTGAAACGACAAGAAAAAAAAATTAGTGCAGTTATGTGCGTACTGTATAGTACTACTGTACATGGCTGGTGCTGCTTTCTCTGGAAAGAAAAAAATGGAGCAGTTAGTTACTGTAGTACTGTCAAACTAGTCTATACTGGAACTACTGTATACTCTGACTACTGTTAAATACTATGTACTGTAACCTGATGGCTGGTGCTGCTCTCTCTGTAAAGAAAAAACTGTAACTACTGTATACTCTGCCTATTGGGAAAGAAAAAATCTGTGCCATACTTACCTGTATCATACTGTACTTACAATACTAGAGCACAGTACTACATTCCTGATGCTTGCCCATTATGCGCGATCACAATGGGCAACACAGTGGCAATATAGTCTATATATTTATTGCAGCGTTCCACGGTGAGTACATCATTCCCAAAACTCATTATGCCTTTCAACAACTCGTCCTTTTTGGAGGGTTTCACCACTTTCCGGATATGGTTCTTCAGCTGATGCCAGACCATTTCGATCGGATTGAAGTCTGGCGATCTGTCATTGGAAAAAAAGGACAATTAGTTTAAGAGATACAGTACACAGTAAAAACTGTGGGAAACAAATGAGACACGGTTACCGCACTTACTCCGCTGGCGTCTTCACCCAGTTGATACCGCGCTCAAGGATATGCGCTGTTGACGCGGTGTGCTTCGGATCGTTGTCCTGGTAGAATTGGTGACCATTCCGGAACTCGCGTGTGATGTATTGCATTGTCTCAGGGACAATGTTGTCTTGGAAGAAAGCTTTATTCATGATTCCTATAGCAAGAAAAGAAAAGTGCTCAAAAAACTGCACAATAGTACAGTACAGTGCATACAGTAAGGCTACACTAGTAAAGTACAGTGCATAAGGCTACATTATATTTTATATATTTTACCTTCAAAGATGACAATGCATCCTGGTCCACGCCTAGAGATGGCACCCCACACATACAGCTTCACGGGGTGTTTTGGCTGCGGCTTCAAAGATATGCGGCCTTTTTTGTGGAATGCAAAGCTTGCAAATCTCTCCAGCGACAAAGTAGACTTGTCAGTGAAGATGCAATCCTGGAAAGTTTCCCCACTGTCGATCCATGCCTGGCCTGGACCACTCTTTTTGAAGTGAAACTTCTTTCGTGGCACCTAGTCCTGATAGAACAAAACTGGATAGATGGGGGGCGAAATGTGAAACGGAAGTGACGTCACGTAATGGACGCCACTTCGCTCACACGTCCCCTGTCACATGCGGCGGCGATAACCGCCGGCGCCGCTCCTAATCGCCACTGCACCCCCCACCCCCACACACACCCCCCACCCCCACACACCCGGCTGCTGACATATGCGGCGGCTATAGCCCCGCCTAACGGTTCCACGACCGCTGCCATGCCACACATGCGCAGTTGTGATGGCGCCGCTGACGGACACCACACGTGCAGAAGCGGCTGGCAGCGGCATCGTTCCACCCACACACTCCTAACGCCCATTGGCAGCGGCGCCATTCAGCCCTCCACTGACGCGGGTGTTCGCTGGGCCCCCTGCGCTCGCAGGAAGCGGTGGCACACCGCGCAAACCCGGGCACAACCCACGCGGCACAGCGGCTCGGTCACTCATGCCCGTGTCGGGCGCATATACCCCGCGGGGGGTGTGTGTGCAGAATTCGCATACGGGGGTGTGTGTGCAGAATTTGCGTGCGGGGGTGTGTGTGTGTGTGCAGAATTTGTGTGCGGGGGGTGTGTGTGCAGAATTTGCGTGCGGGGGGGGTGTGTGTGTGTGTGCAGAATTTGTTTAAGGGGGGGGAGAGAGAGATGGTGCGCAAAGTTACACCCCGCTCCTGGCTGCAGCTGGACACATACACACTCACTGACCCACCCACACCCCCACAGGCACTGACGGACCCACCCACACCCCCACAAGCACTGACTGTCCCACCCACACCCCCACACGCACTGACTGACCCACTCACAACCCCACATGCACTGACTGACCTACCCACACCCCCACATGCACTGACTGAACCCACCCACACCCCCACACGCACTGACTGACCCACCCACACCCCCACACGCACTGACTGACCCACCCACACCCCCACACGCACTGACTGACCCCCCCACACCCCCACACGCACTGACTGACCCACCCACACCCCCACACGCACTGACTGACCCACCCACACCCCCACACGCACTGACTGACCCACCCACACCCCCACACGCACTGACTGACCCACCCACACCCCCACACGCACTGACTGACTCACCCACACCCCCACACACACTGACTGACCCACCCACACACACTGACTGACCCACCCACACCCCAAACGCACTGACTGACCCACCCACACCCCCAAACGCACTGACTGACCCACCCACACCCCCACAGGCACTGACTGACCCACCCACACCCCCACATGCACTGAATGACCCACCCACACCCCCACACGCACTGACTGATCAACCCCCACCCCCACGCACACTAACTGACCCACCCACACCCCCACACAAACTGACTGACCTACCCACACCCCCACACGCACTGACTGACCCACCCACACCCCCACATGCACTAACTGACCCACCCACACCCCCACACACACTGACTGACCTACCCACACCCCCACACGCATTGACTGACCCACTCACACCCCCACATGCACTGACTGACCCACC
>NC_134483.1:114413771-114466271 GCF_040206685.1 Ascaphus truei | reverse complement strand
GGATCAACGGATGCAACATATGGATCAACGGATGGATCGACGGATGGAGAAGATAGAGCGCCATCACCAAGCGCACCCCATCCACCAGAAGATGTACATGTATGCCGTTGAGGAGGACATTACAACCCCGTCAAGACCACGCCAGGAGACAACACGGCGACCAAGACCGGAGGAAAGCTTCCTCCAAGACAACTTACCATCGCCCGTCGCCTCAAGCACACCCGCTCCCAGAAGACCTATATTTGCTCGCATCGATACGGTGCCCGACATCAGCCTGTGCGATCTGCCACCGGCGCTCAGGGAGAAGTATAGGGTGATGAGTGCTGGTGCACCCCACAAGTATGCCTTGCTACTTTTTAAGCACCATGTTCCCTACTCGTTGTACTGCGACTGGGCCTTCAGATTGAACTACGAAGGAAATCACGTAAAAAAGGCGCTTCCTGCCAATTTAAGAAAGACCATTCTGGAGGAAATGCAGCGCTTTTATCCAATTACTGATCCTGTAATGAAAGGCGTTCGAGACTGCATTAATGGCGTTTTGCGCCATGCAAGGAATCGGCCATGGACGGACAATGTGGTGGACTTTCTGGTTTAATCACGGGAACTGTAAGACCATACTGTACTGTTGTGCTGAACTGTGCTGTACATGTTTTGACCTGCTGAACTTAAATAAAGGAGATGTTTTGACCTGCTGTACTGTATTTAACTTACTGTTTTAACTTGCTGTACACACACACAGGACCTGCACAATTCCAGTCCCTGAGGGCCGCAAACAGGCACAGTTTTCAAGGTTGTCCTGAAAACCGGGCCTGTTTGCTGCCCTCGAGGACTGTAGTGGTGCAGGCCTGACTGACTGTTTTGCACACCATCCCACTGTACTGTATATGTTTATTTAATAAAGGAAATGTTGCGTTTTGTATACTGTATTTTATGAATAAAGATTTTTTTTAATCACAGGTAAGACCATACTGTTGTGCTGAACTGTTTTGTCATGTTTTGACCTGCTGTACTTAAATAAAGGAGATGTTGTTGTGTGTTTTTTAACTTGTATTTATACAGAAATGTTTTAACTTGCTGTACACACACACAGGACCTGCACAATTCCAGTCCCTGAGGGCCGCTAACAGGCATGGTTTTCAAAGGTTACCCTGAAAACGGGCCTGTTTGCTGCCCTCGAGGACTGTACTGGTGCAGACTGTTTTGCACACCATCCCACTGTATATGTTTTGACTTGGCGTTCTTTAATAAAGGAGATGTTGCGTTTTGTATATTTTCTGAATAAAGAATTTGTTTTTATAACATGTGACTGTAAACCATACTGACTGACTGTAAATGTTTTTACTTTCTGTACATAAATGTTTCCACTAGCAGTAAACCATACACCTGTTGATGTTTTGAATTGCTGTGCACTTAAAATGTTTCTACATTGTACAGTATTTGTAAATAAATGTTTTTGTACTTACTCCACCAATAAAAGGTACAGTATTCTATCCTAATCAATAACAACGGCCACTAAAATGTAGACTCCGGTACGTGGGTTTTTAAATCCGATTCAGCAATGTGCAGGCATTGTTACACAAAGCAATATTATCCATCGAAATCCCTCCATTAGCCGTTTTCTTTTCTGAGGAAAAACAAAAAGAAAAATTTTACTGTAATGGTCAGCCCCCTAAAGAAGTTCCCAGCCAGTCCCACCAATAATTATCTCGGGGGGCGTCTCCTGTTCACATGCGCATGCGCCTACCGTCGATGTAATGATACACATATGCGTTTCAAGAAGGTTCCAATGCGCATGCGCCTAGCATTCCACCAATTGTTCAGTATCTGCAGCACAGTACTGGAGAAGCCGCTCAGCCAATAATATTGCTTACAGGAGAATCGCTTGACTTTTGAATCGCGCTGATATTGATACTGTATTGTCAAAATAAAAAAAACACAGAAAATAATACGGCAACAATACTCACCATAGAATTTCCCATTCAGCTGGCGCCGGCGCCGGTCCACTGCCAGTCCAGTGTTCTTGATCGTCCACGTCGATAGTTTGCAGCGGGACTAGTCCACCTGTAGTCAGCTGATGAGGCTGGAAATTGCTTAGGTACATGCAAGCTTGATCGAAACTGCACGCGAAATCCGGCTCAGGGTTGTCACTGACGGTGGGACCGTTATAGGAAGCCGATGCTGGTGCATTGCTTGGCAGCGACTGTCGTTTCTTAGTTGGTTTTAACACGACCCTTCGCCTTTTTCCGTCTGCATGATCATAGATACAGGAAAAAGCTGGTGATACACACCAATACCCTCCAACAAACGGTGGCTCAATACGATAAAAACAGGGATCGCTACATAACCTTTTCCTTATTGCACACTTCCACGTATGAGGAGCTGGTGAAAATTTTTAAAAGTCATAGTTTTCGATAAAATACTGATACATTTGAACAACTGTTGCCATCTTATCATCTGTTTATCGCGACCCATATCAAATACGCGTAACTTCTCTCGAGTTTCTGGAAACCGGCTGCACTTGAACACTCATGGCGACGGCTCTCTGGAGAATACCGTAACAGAAACTGGTCTTTGTCTTTATTTAATATGAAAAGCCTAAATTGATACATTTTTGTAACCTCTTCCTTCAGTCTCAAGGCCAAGTTACAATAGCACACTGTGGTATCTTTTTTAAACGAAAGACCTGCAAGTCGACACATTACTGAAGCGCATGCTCATTACAATTCATGAATATCTGCCATCTGGCGGACACACGAAGAATTGCAACCTATTAAATCCGAACCATTCTCAATAAATGCATCAACCGCGCGTATGACCCGCGCATGACCCGTGGCTGAGAACGCAAAATGAATGCGGCATGCTCCAGGTGAAGTGCGTCGCATTCCAGGAAAAAGCCAGGGAAAAATCGGCGATGTGTTAGAATCAGATGAGCCGCAGCAGTAATGTCTGAATATTCCTTTATTAAGATAGATCTTTTTCACCTTGTCTGATAAGAATTGTGTGCAGTACTAGCAACTAAGTTCGGAATATTTGCATTCATAATTGCAGTCAGTGAAGAAACAGTAACAGAAAGCATGACCTTTTGCACAAAGAAAACTTAGAATGTTACTCTATATAACCTCTAATGCTGTTAACGCTATCCCGAAACCATGCCAAGGAGCTGGAGCTGCAGTATTTAATGCAGCATGGAGGGTCAGGTTGTATATTTGTAATGTGTTGGGAATAATGTCAGTGTTTGTTGTAGCACCGATCGTCAGTGTGTGCATTGGTATAGTGCAGAACTAGTAATATCTCCGTTTTTACGGATCAAATCTGGCAACTGTAATATGTGAGTTTATTCTTTAACCAGTTTTGTCGATTGCCGTCCTTAAATATCCACTTTCTTCATAACAACATCAAACTCGTAAGGCAATAGTTTCATCTAGTGTAGCTCCAAATGACATGTAATATTACAGTGAATTCTTTTATTAGCTACATACAGGTAGAATGGGCTTTGAACTTGATTCTGCCAGGGCATTACCCACACATACATAAACATATACATAAACACATACATAAACGCATACATACATACATAAACAAACACATACATAAACACAAACACATACACAAACGCATACACAAACACATACACAAACATATACATAAACATAAACACATACATAAATATATTGTACATACTGTATATACACCATCACATTTTAAGTTATGGTGGGTGAAAAAGGCAACAAGAAATCTAGCATATAGCAAATAAAAAGACCACCATAATTTAAAATGTAATGGTAAATCCTACAGCCTTGAAAATTTCAGAGCCAGAACAACCAACCTCACATTAATGACACCCATTAAGGTTGAAACATGTCTGTGAGTGGTTTCTCTGGCTTTGCATCTGATTCCCATGCTGTGTTTAAAAGCTGTGTTAACAGTGAGCATTAGCTTATAAAGGTTCCATGTAAAAATGGATTTCAGGTAGAAGTTGACACGGTGTGCTCATTTGCATGTCATTTCCCAGAATCCCTAGCTGCAGTGAAAGCACTGTATCCTAGGTGATAATGGTGAAAGGCAGGGTTGCAGACCTGTCTAAGACATGTGAATGTGCTCACAATTGGTCTTTTTATTTGCTATATATATATAGATATATATAGATATATATAAAGCTACATGTGTCATGGTGCTTGTTGCCTGTGAGGGTTCAGGAGAGATGAGCATCCACGATGGTAAGGGGGTGACAGGACAGGCTTTTGGTGATCCTCAGGCTGACATTCTGGTTCTGGTGCAACGCCTCCAGTCATAGCAGGCACCAGTATTACTAGAGACAGTCACTATCCTGACAGTCTTCAAATATACCTCTACCCAATAGACTGTAATTTAGACAGGGGTATATAAAACAGGATCCTTTATTGTAGTAGCCACTGCAGTTGTTATTACAGAGAATGCATAGGGTTTTAGGATAGGTCCCGACCTCTGGATGGTACAGGCCATCTCACAGTGTTGAGGCCTGGCACTCTGTTCAGATCTTGGCTGCAGTCATCCCCAGGAGAGCTGAACTGCATGTCTCTACACCAGGAGGGGGAGACCTGGACAGACTATAATTTAGAACACTTCCTCCCTAAGGCACAGAGGGGGAGGGCACAAGGTCTACACCATGAGTGGCTACACACAAATACCCAGTTCACCTCCACCCCTGTCACTCAGAGAGGCAGCATGAGGGGGAGGGGGGGGGGGATTTAAAGAGCATAAAGCATGAGATCATACTCATGCTAAATATAGAGTCCAGATTCGTTAATTGTTAATAAAATAAATATGTGTTAATTTCCCCAACCCCTAGCCAATTTCATTATACTCACTCTCATCCACTTATTCAGGGTGGTAACCGAAATTAATTAATTAAGTGACTTGATTTTAGCACGTTTAATAAAACACAGAGGAAGGGTAACCCCGAGAGGGGTCAGTGTGTACCCCGCACAACACCAGAAAGGAGTATAAGATGGTATCCTGTTTATGACAGGAAACTACACTGCAATAACGGGCGTAAGGGTGGTGCTGACTGGGATAGAATAATGATATGAACAGAAGAAAGAAAAGCTCCCTATTATGTCGCACTGGAGAAAATACCCTTGTCTGTATTAAAAAATATATTTTTTTTTTAATACAGACAAGGGTGTTTTCTCCAGTACGATATAATTGGGAGCTTTTCCTTCTTCTGTTCATATCATTTAATAAAACCTTATACTGAACTATTTACAGTATGGAGCCCGCGCTGTCCCTTTTTGTTTTTTAGAAGTATCAAGGAAGGGGGTTGATCCTGAGGATAGCTGCTCGGGAGTTCCAGTGGTTTTATTTCCATTTTTGGAGGTTTTATTCACATTTTTGCTTTTTGGCTTTCCCTTTTCTTTTCCCTTGTGTTTCCTATCCCCTCTTCCGGTCCTACTTTCCTTGTCTTATACAGTTGTTTGTTAGTTTGTTTTATGTTGTTTGTGTCATCTGGCACATTTTTAAACAGTGTTCTCTCTCAAGTCTTATTATTGGCAAGAATTGTATTTAGTATTTTTTATTATTGATTGGTTAATTTCATTGTTTTTTATTATATTTTTTTATATAATTGTTTTTTATTTTTGACTGTTTAATTTTATTGTATTGTTTATTTATCTAATTTTATGTGGTGTTGTAATTTTATGTTTTGCTTTATATATATATAAAAAAAATATATATATTATTTTTAAATATATATATGTACTGTATATATTATTTGTGAGAATTTATTATGTTAGAGGTGAGCAAGTTTGGATTGGATTGTTGTAATACAACAGCCCAGACCCTAGCAATTCACCCCAAATGAAGCCAATAGTATTGTGCTAAATGTTGCTTTGAATGCCATGATTAAGGTGTCAGACTCCAAAAATTGTCATAACAGAAGATGAGTTATAACCATTGTTTCATAGTTACATAGTAGAAGTAGATTAAAAAAAGAACAAGACATTTGACCATCCCGTTACACCTATGTTATTGATCCAGAAAAGGGCAAACAACATGGCAATCATATTTCTCCCTGAATCAACATCTATTCTATATTTAACTTATTTGGTTAATCCCTCTATATATTTCCTTTTATTTTAAAGATGTCTAACATTTTCTTAACATCACAGTCTTCTTCGGTAGTAGATTGAAATGTTATTACTGTAATGAAACTTTTCCTTTGCTGCTGGTGAAATCTCCTTACCTCCAATATCCAGGGATGACCCTGTGTCATCTGTACTGTCCTTGGGATGAAAAGTTCCCTTAAAGTTCCTTGTATTGACCTTAATTATATTTTTAAATAGTTGTCCTATCCCCTCTTAACTGCCTCTTTACTAATGTGAATAAACCTCATTAGGAAAGCCTTTCCTCATAAATCAGACATTGCATCCCCGTTATGAAGTTGGAAACTCTTCTCTGACCTTTTACCAGTTTCATAATGTCTTCTTTATGGAACAGTGCCCAAAACTGTACTTTATATTCACGGTGTTGTCGTACTAAAGATTTATACATTTGCAAAATGATGGTGTCTTCCTTTCAGCCATATCCCCATTGTATATTTTGTTATTACTATTTTCAGCACTGAAATGTAACATTCACAATATCATTAGAATATCTATAAGTATAAATCTGAACTTTACCTTAATATGTATCTGGTACATCATAGGCGCTGTCACATGAGAGACCCTATTGATGTATCAGGTACGTCATGGCACAATGTTTATTTGCCCTAGATTCTTAATTACAATCTTATATTACAGTAGATTAAAAATACAAGATATGTTGAAGAAAAACTGACAAAAATCTTCCATTGTACAGTATACAGCAAATAAAAATACCCTTGTGGGTACTTTAGCATGTCTCAGATAGGTCTGCAACCCTGCCTTTCCCCATTAGTGTTTTGCAAACAATGCTTCCACTGCAGCCATGGATTCTGGGAAATAACATACAAACGAGTACTTGTGCCTGCCATGTTACATAGCTTTATCACACAGCCTGAGTTGAAGAAATGCATAGCCAGTAAACCTACTCACAGACAGTTATTTCCGCCTTTTGGGTCTAATCAGTGTGAGATTGGTTACCAGGGCCGCCAACAGCGGGGGAGAAAGGGTAATGGCGACCCAGGCCCCGTGGGTCAGGAGGGCTCGGCGGCCAGGCCCCCTACGAGGCCAGGCGCCAGTTAATTAGATAAATGTAAAAAAAAAAAAGTTAAAAAAAATGGCGGCGATTCCACCCACCCCGCTCCCAATGTGGGATGGAGGGGGAAGTACCAGCTCCTCCTGCGGCCCCTCCCCCCCCCCCACTCCCAATGTGGGATGGAGGGGGAAGTACCAGCTCCTCCTGTGGCCTGCTTCCCCCCGCTTCCCCCCGCGGCCAGCTTCCCGCGCTCCCCCCGAGCCCACCTCCCGTGCCCCCCCCGAGCCCACCTCCTTTTCCCCCAAGCCCACCTCCCCTCCCGGGCAGCTGTCGTGGGGATATCGGGGGCAGGAGGGGAAAGAGTCCGGCAGCAAGCTGCACTCACCCGGTCAAGGTAAGTCACTGTCATCCACTGTCACACACCAAGTCACTATCACCCAGTCACTGTCACCCAGTCACTGTCACCCACCCACCCACCCAGTCACTGTCACCCACCCAGTCACTGTCACCCACCCAGTCACTGTCACCCACCAGTCACTGTCACCCACCAAGTCACTGTCACCCACCCAGTCACTGTCACCCACCCAGTCACCGTCACCCAGTCACTGTCACCCATCCAGTCACTGTCACCCACCCACCCAGTCACCGTCATTCACCCACCCACCATCATTCACCCACCCACTGTCATTCACCCACTGTCATTCACCCACCCACCGTCATTCACCCACCCACAGTCAACATTGACCACCCACTGTCATTCAACTGTCATTCACCCAACTGTCATTCACCCACCCACCCACTGTCATTCAACTGTCATTCACCCAACTGTCATTCACCCACCCACCCACTGTCATTCACCCACCCACCCACCGTCATTCACCCACCCACCGTCATTCATCCACCCACCATCATTCACCCACCCACCGTCATTCACCCACCATCATTCACCCACCCACCGTCATTCACCCACCCACCGTAATTCACCCACCCACCGTCATTCACCCACCCACCATCATTCAACCACCTTCCGTTGATCACTGTAACAGGGGAGTAATCCCTGTTCAAGTAATGTGCCTTTAATCTAGCAGTGTGGTGGTTAACTGCTGGTAGTCAATTAATAAACACCACCTGCCTGATCTAGATTGCTTTCAAAAGCCTGTCTGTTGAGACAGGAAGTGACTCCTTAGCTCTGACTGAGAGCTGACCTTTGGAGAGACAGAGCAGTGTTCTTGAGACTCCCAGGAGAGACTGACCAAGAGAACACACATCTCTGGAGCTGACCGGTCTTGAGCTTTGCCAAGCATAGCTGATTGCAAGACACCAAATAAGACTTCTAAACCTGGATGCTGATATTTTCTGTGCACGCACGGGTGCGGTTCCAGGAGAGCAGAGAAGCTTACTCTACAGCAAGAAACAGATAAGACTTTCATAATTAAGAGACTGCTTATATCTACCATTTCATGCTATATGTTTTGGGGCTGCGAGACATGCTTGACTTAGGGAGTTGTGAATTAATTGCATGGTATTTTCACTAGAGATACTCCCAAGTGAATAGAAGCTTTGTCCCCCCCCCCCCTGTGTTTGGATGATTTCCTGATGAAAAGGAAAAGGCACAATAAAGCCTATTATAATTTCAGCTTATAAAGTCTCCAATTGTGTACCTCTGTGAACGTCTGTCTACAATCACCCACCTACCGTCAATACCCACCCACCGTCATTCAACCGTCATTCACCAACTGTCATTCACCCACCCAGTCATCCACCCACCCAGTCATCCACCCACCCACTCAGTCATCCACCCACCCACATGTCTTTTGTTGAAAATATAAAAATAAACAGGTTGCATTGTAATGTTTTTTTCTGTATCACAATAAGGAAACAGTTAAGTAAAAGTTGCGCGCTAAAAGATATTTTTTCGTGATAGGTGCGCTATGGGTTCGGGGGGGGGGGTGCGCTATGGGTTCGGGGGGGTACGCTATGGGTTTGGTGGGGGGGGCTGCTCCTTTCATTTGTCCCGGGCCCCATGATTTCTGTTGGCGGCCCTGTTGGTTACTGGCTGTGCAATGTGAAGCTGGTAGTAGGTATAACCAGACACAAAATATGTTGTGGTGGATAAAGAAGTGACACAAAAACCATACTGTACAGTGTACAACAAATAAAAATGCCACATGTGGGCACATTAGCACGTCTCAGACAGGTCTGCAACTCTGCCTTTACCCATTATCGCTTAGCATGCAGTGCTTGCGCTCAGCCAGGGATTCTTATTAATGACATGCGAATGATCTCGCCAGTTTTTTGGCAAATATGCCTACAGCAATTCATTAAATGCCGAAAAACTGGTGAGATGAGGAAAATCCGCCGGTTTTTTTTGCGGAAAAAAACAACTCACCGCGCGGGTGGTGTGAAGCAATATCTCGCCAGTTTTAAAGCCCGCTGTATTCTAGTAGCCCTGATCAGCATCTCGGCGCTGATCGGCACTCTAGAATGGAGATATTTTCTCCAAATCGCTCCGCCAACAAAAGTTGGCAAAAAGCTGGTGCTGAGCGGCGATACGGGACATAGAAAAAAAATCAGGCCCTTTTCCTGCCTCGGATTGATGCCGGGGGGCTCCAGAGCTGATACCCAGTAATACCAGCACCGAAGCCCCCCACCCCCATGCATCCGAAGCAGGAATAATGCATTAACAGCCCAATTCATTACCTTAGCGGCCAACCGCTAAGGCAATGAAGGGGTTAACCATCAATTACCATGCTTTGTGTGGGGAGCGGCAGTGGATTAAGGGGGTATTTGGAATTTGGGGGGTGTTTATGGCTTCCGGGGGGGGAGGGTTGCGGGTCAACTTAACCCCTTCATTACCATAGCGGTTAATACTGCTACGGTCATGAAGAGGTTAAGCCCTCCAGCTACCCACCCGCAAGCCATAAACACCCACCGTTGGGGCGATTACACACTGCACCCATCCCGCTAACCACAATATATGTATATATATATATGTGTGTGTGTGTGTGTGTGTGTGTGTTTGTGTGTGTGTGTGTGTGTGTGTGTGTGTGTGTGTGTGTGTGTGTGTGTGTGTGTGTGTGTGTGTGTGTGTGTGTGTGTGTGTGTGTGTGTGTGTGTGTGTGTGTGTGTGTGTGTGAATAAATAATACACCAGTAACCCCTTAAGTTCCCTAACATTTTTGGCATGCACAGCAATGACACTATAGGCTGCGGTGTCCCTCGGGTTTTCCCGCACGGGTCCCCGCTTGGCTGCAGTATCAAGTCTGTGCCCCCAAAAAATATGTAAAACACACATAAATACTTTGAAATAAATAAGCATAAAAAGAGTCAATGTTATGTCCCCTAACCCCTTAATTACCGTAGCGGTTATTAACCGTTACCGTCATTAAGGGGTTAACCCATCCTCACCCACAACTCTGGAGGCCTAAGCACAACCACCACTGCCCACCCCCGTGAGACATAACTACCCTCACTCACCCATACACACCGGGAGACCTACCCTCCCTCCCTTGGGGACAATTTCCCCTACCCCCAATACTCACATTCAAAACAATACACACCCACAATAAACATAACAATTATTAATAAACCATATATAACCCACCCACACCATACAGCAAATATATTGTGGTGTTACTTAACCCCTTAATAACAATAACGGTTAATAAGCCCTAAAGTTATTAATGGGTTACGCCACCCTGCACCCATTCATTTGTAGAGTGGCTTCATCATTCTCTTTATATGCAAATGAACATACAGGAATATTTACAGTTGCTATATGCTTTACTGAGGAGGGTTTTTGTCACTTTTTTTTACCCACCATAACCTTAATAAGTGTGGTCAATACCTACTCTTAATCTCAAACCAGCAGAGCCAGCAACCAACCTCACACTGATGATACCCATCAAGGTTGAAACATGTCTGTGAGTAGGTTTACTGGCTTTGCATTTTACCCCAGCCTTTGCTTAAAAGCTGTGTTTAAAGCAGCATACATTGGCTTAAGGGTTGCTCTGTAATAGGAGCTTGAGATAAAAGGTGACACTGTGTGCTCATTTGCATGTCATTTCCCAGAATCCCTTGCTGCAGTGGAAGTCCTGTGTACTGGGTGATAATGGTGAAAGACAGGGTTGCAGACCTGTCTAAGACATTCAAATGAATATACAGGAATATTTACCGTTGCTATATGCTTTACTGTGGAGGGGTTTTTGTCACTTTTTTTACCCACCACAACCTTAATAATTAATAAGTGTGGTATATATATATATATATATATATATATATATATATATATATATATATATATATATATATATATATATGTAAAATATAAGCATGATTAAGCAATCTACAAAGAAATGGGAAAGGATATGCATGTAGCAATTTAAAACATCCGATCTCAAATTGACAGCATCACTGCCAAATTCAAAACAAAGCCAAATGAAAATAAAAACATATCTCATAAGAGAATACTGCAAGCACCTATCCAAACCAGTAAAGAGCAAATTGCAATAAAACATACAATGTGTACATGATGCAAATAATATTTCCATCAAGTACACAATAGCAATCAATGCAATAAAACAAATAAACGATTGAAAGTAAACATTCAATATAAACAAAGTAAGTAGACAATAATAAATTAACAACACACAATTAATGCCATCCGAAATACATTACAAGCCAATGTAAACCAAAAACCCTATTCAAGATTGTTATGCAAACACAAAACATTTGCAAAAACAAATCTATTTCTAACTAATACGATCATACACAATCTAAATTCACCAAATAAGCCACAATAAACAATTAAGGCAGTGTCCCAACATAAACCCATGCAATCACCATCATCTGAAATGACATAACTAATTCTACATTACATTTCACACACACAATAGTAACCAAACAGGGAAAAGACTAGTAGAAGACATGAAAAAATGCAATAAACATTTGCAAAACAACCCTTTAATAAACATGTATGTATATAGCTCCATAGGTATATATATACATACATGGGCATTAAGGGGTCTATGCAGTAAGCAGCGAAAAAATGCATTAGCCAGTTTTGCAATTAGCCATGTTTTTGGCGTGTTAAACTCGCTTTATGCTGTAAGGGCCGAATCCATGGCGAATGAATGCGCCACCACCATTTGATAAAATGGCTAGTAACCGGTGGCGAGACGGCTGCCTGGCGAGAAGCTGCCGAGAAGCCGTCCCCTGCTGAGTTGTGTTTGCAGCAGAGAGAGATCCGCCGCTCTCTCTGCGCAAACATCGGCATATTATGGAAACAAAAAGAAAACAGCGCACAACGCCAAATAGTGAAGTAAGTAATAGAATGTATTACAATGTTAAAGGGGTAATTAATCTGTGTACATCAGATAGAAATAACATGTGCATTTAGTGCATAACACACTGGTTACCACTCTGTAGCTGTAAAACAGGACGGTCTGGCACTCAGCTGTCTCTGCAGGAGCCTCTATGATGGTTCTGGGGCATGGGATCCTTCATGCACTCCTCACACAGCAGGACGCTGCTCACAAGGGGATTCCTTTCAAGCAGCCTGGTAATACTGCAGATTCAGACACTTAGTGGGACCGCTCCTCAACCGGCGATATACTGCCTCCAGGGGAATTCCCCTACAGTCCCCCGTCTCTCCTGTGTAGATTTGCTGCTTTTCCCAGCTGCTATGATCTTAGGGCAGTCCAGAGCTGTTGGAATTGCTCTGCAAACACTTCCGCAGCTGCAGGGGCTTACACAGCGTGCCACGATGCCGCTCCGTCACGTGGTATAGCGGAGTGACGTCACAGTTCTCGTGGCAATGGAGGAATCAATAGGGAGGAAGAAGGAGAGTCCCTTACAGTCTCTTACCGGCGCAGAGATCGCTCAGTTAGCACGGTGGCAGCCAATATAAGCTGATAGTGATACAAATCCAAAGGATGAATATAGGCAAAATTATGGCATTAATACATCCAACATGTTTCGTAGATCTAACTACTTCTTCAGGGAATAATTTGGCCATTACCCAGAGGTCTTAAATACCTCTCAGAGATGTCTCATTGGTCAAACAATTAGAGTTAGACCAATCATCTGAGCTATGGTCAAAGTATTAGGGAAGATTTATTTCTACTTTTAAAACAACAACTTTATTAACAAATGAACAATCACATATATAAAAAAAACACTAGCATATAATCAAAACCTAACATGAACATAAACCCATGCTGGAATAAAAAGAAACACATTATTAGTATATTAAAAGATTAAAATAGACATCATAAATTCCTTAAGCAATATAAAATATATATATATCTAACTAGAAATAGCAGGTAAGCTACAGCAGGGAGAAGGAAACACATAGCAGTGCCTTATCACTAAATCTAATGAGGACGTGGGCTGGAGGTTTTAATATAATGCCCAAATATCCACATCCTCATTGAGCCCCTTGGGGGACATGGTATCTAGCTTATGTATCCAATAAGTCTCCTTAGAGGATAATGTTTTGACTCTGTCTCCCCCTCTTCTATTAACTGGAATAAACTGAATCCTCTTGAAAGTAAGACTAGAAGGGTCTTTACCATGATGTAATGAAAAGTGTCTTGACACACTATGTTTGTCAAACCCAATTTTAATGTTTCGGACATGTTCCTGGATACGGATTTTAAGGCTACGTTTGGTTCTGCCTACATATTGGTATCCGCATGCACACTCCAACAGATATACAATATGTGTCGATGTACATAAAATAAAGTCATCAATATTAAAAACCTCTAGTGTATTATTAGTTTTAAACGTTTGCTTTACAGGGTGTTGATACTTGCAAATACTGCATTTACCACAGGTATAGTTGCCTCTTGGTTTGGTTCCAAGCCATTGTTTGAATGATACGGTGTTGTTACATACAAAAACATCACTAGGTGCTAGTATGCTTTTAATGTTTTTGGCTCTCCTATATATAAACCGTGGTTTGGTGTCTAAATGAGATCCCAATATGGGATCTTTACACAGTATACCCCAGTGTTTACTAAAAACCTTTTCAATGTCCCTATATACAGAGTTGTAATTGGTAATGAAGGCCACATCTACCAATCCGCCCTTATTTTATTGGCTCTCATTATTTCTATTTTTAGATCTATTTGGAATCAGCATCTCGTTGCGATCCAGATTACGTACTCTTTTTATCTCTCTATCTAAAAGCTCTTTAGGATATCCCCTCTCTCTAAATCGTAAAAATAATTTGTTAGCCTGTTTATTAAAAACCTCTATATTGCTGCAGTTGCGTCTGAGTCTGACAAATTGCCCTCCTGGTATGTTTTTGATCCATGTGCTCTTGTGACTGCTATTTGCCATCAGCAAATTGCTGGTATCCACCTCCTTAAAGAAGGTCTCGGTTTCCACAGTGCCATCCACTCACGAAGTGAGTCTTAGATCTAAAAAATCTATCTGTGTGGCATCCAATTTATGTGTGAATTCGAGATTATAATCATTTTTATTCAAGTCAGCCACAAATGCACTGGCTGAAGCACAATCACCATCCCATACACACAGGATGTCGTCTATGTAGCGCCTCCACACAACGACATTCCTGTGGTGCGGGTTATCGGGCATAATAAACTGTGACTCCCACTTACCCACATACAGGTTTGCGAAACTGGGGGCAAATCTAGTGCCCATTGCAGTTCCGCAAACCTGCAGGTAGAAAGTGGAGAGGAACAGAAAATAATTATGTTTTAAAATAAAACTAATAGACTCAAGAATAAACTCCCTATTTAGTGGATGCAGTGTATGATCATCCTCCAAAAAGGAGTTCACTGCTTCTAGCCCTTTCTGATGAGGTATGTTGGTATATAAGGCTTTTATATCACACGTAATCCATGCATATGAATTCTTCCATTGAAAGTCCTTAAATAAGTTTAAAACTGCAGTAGAATCTTTTAAATAGGAGGTTAATTCTCCCACATAAGGTTGGAGAAAGAAATCCACATATTGGCTAAGGTTGGCTGTCATTGATTGTATACCTGACACGATAGGACGTCCAGGGGGATCAGCCAGAGCCTTATGTATTTTCGGTAGATGATAAAATATGGGGATCCTTGGGAATTCAGAGAATAAAAAGGCAAATTCCACTGTAGTGATAACAGAGAGGGCGAGTGCTCTGTCTAACAGAACCCTCAATTCCTTTAAAAATTCAGCTGTAGGGTCTTTGGATAATTTCACATATGATGATGTATCGTTAAGAAGTCGTGAGGCTTCTTTTTCATTGTCGCACCTATCCTGGACTACTACGCCCCCACCTTTATCTGCTTGCCTTATAATTAAACCTGTATCTTCCTTTAGATTTTTAAGGGCTATTGACTCACTAGCACTGAGGTTGTGCTTAATATCACCTGACTTAAAATTGCGTGATAAAACATTAAAATCATTGATGACCATATTAAAAAATGTATTGATGTGATGACCCTTGGAGTGTGCGGGATAAAATTTAGATTGACTTTTGAAGTCAGAATGTCTAATAACCGATTCTGAATCAAGGTTACTTGCAGCAACCAATACGGCTTTGCCTTGATTAATATCCATATCTTGTTTCAGGAAATGTCGCTTAAGGGTAATGTTGCGAGTAAACTTATGTAGATCCTTGAACAACTGGAAGGAGCTTGGTCCACAGGCCTTAGAGAAACTCAAGCCCCTTCCAAGTAAGCCATAAAGGGGCCTGACTTGAATAAAAATTATTAAAGGGGCCTGTATCTCGGGAAGCAGGGGGTCCACGGACCTAAAACCAAAGCGGTTCAGCTCCGGAGACCCTCTGCACATCTACACTATGAATAAAACACACATATCAATAAACACTTATTCCTTACCTTTGCGGCTATCTGCTATGGTACCGAAGCAGCATGAATATATTTTTAATAATACTGTACAGTGAGCAGGGGGTCCCCTGAGCTGAACCGCTTTGCTTTGTGGACCAGGGACCCCCTTCTTCCTGAGTTACATGCCCCGGTATGTGTGTTCGGGTGGGCAGTGTCGCCGCCATGTTTATAGCGTCCCATACGCTACGTGCCCGCAATAAATATGGCGTCGACACTGTAACCGATGCCCCAAAATGAGGCCTGTAACTCGGGAAGCAGGGGGTCTCTGAGCCACAAATCAAAGCGGTTCAGCTCAGGGGACATTATTGCTGCTTCATTACCATAGCGGATAGCCGCTAAGGCAATGAAGGGGTTAACGCATAATAGTATGTTTATTGGGGACAATTGCCCCCAATAAACATTGCAATACACAACATACAATACAGTAATGGGCAACATTACTATTATCCACAAATGGATAATAGTGCAGTTGTCCATTTAAAATATATAACAACAATAAATACATTAAATACATGTAGCACTCACCCATGTCCGGCTGCCACGATGAAGGCCATGCTCATCTTCATCCTACTAATGCCCCATCTGCTTCTGCAAAACAGACACAAGAATAAAAACATCCAATGTAATGTCCCCTAACCCCTTAATCACCATAGCGGTTATTAACCGCTACAGTAATTATGGGGTTAACCCACCATCACCAACATACCCTCCCCCACTACCTCCCACCCCGTGAGGCCTAACCACCCTCACCCACTACCCACAAGGGAGGCCTACCACATACCCTTGGGGCCAATACCCCCTCCCCCCACCCCAACACATACAGTACAATAATGTGCCAAATAACTATTATCCACATAGGGATAATACATTATTTGGCCATTATTAAACACATTAAGTAGCATAGTTAAATAAAGAAAATTCTACAGACCTCATCAATAAGAAGGCCCCCCATAACATCCTCAATAAAATACAATGCAATTTCCTAAACAATTCAAATGTAATCATCCAATCTAAAGCATCAAATGCCAATCCAAAGCCTCAAATGCCACTTAAAACATTGCATTTACATTGTATACATGCTGCATAAAATGTAAGCTACATGTAGACGCTGCAAATCAATGTTAACAATACAATATTCCAAATAAAATAGCATTACATCAAAAGAACTATACAATGTAATCCAATAAAGTCACCATCAATCAATTAGCATACATTAATTATATCCCCAAACAATTAAAATAGCATCCATACCAATTACACAATTAACTATAGCAACCGTTAAAGAGAACAAGTTACCATCATTGTGACGATGGGGAGGATTTGGCCCGGGATTAAAGAGGTTACACCCCAATTGGCCACCCTCTACCCTCACCTGGGAAGCAAGGGGTTAACTGGACTGAGGTCCAGTAATGTGGTTTTACCTCGCTTCAATATCCAAATGCTTATTCCACTGTAAAAATGTATTGTTTCTGGGCCAGTGTCTGCACCACACACAGTGGGGCTTAAGGGGTTAATGAGCTACAGTTTAGGAAAATACATTAGGATGCGTGGTATCTTTTCAGAAATATCTGGGCTTCAAAGGGCTTGATTGAAGTTGGGTGTGAAAAAGTACAGATGGGGGTTTTGGTGCACAGTATGTTAATACCTAATTTGCAGGCCAAGGGAATATTGCTGGGAGACAGCTTGGCATACCCTTCTCCTTGATGATCTCATTGGCTCTAGTCCCATGTGACAGCGCCATGTTGGTTTTGTTGACGTCATGCTAAAGGGAAATGAAGCACAGCCATTCTGATTGGCTGGCTTCATTTCCTTTAAATGACGTCGTCATTTTTTTTAGCCTTATCCAAAATCACATGCTTTTCACGGACCAATCAGGACCATGAGAACCATTTGATGCAAAATGTGACGTCATAGGCCTATAAAAGCCTATGTCGTCTCATTTTCCAGCTAGACGCCGTGGGGAGAGGACCTCCCCTCTGAAGAAGATGGACGGTGCGTCGCAGAAGAAGAAGCCAGAAGACCCTGAAGATCCCGCAGACGGTGAAGAAAACACAGAAAGGAAGACCGCAGACGGTATGGAGTATAAAGACAAGAAAGAAGACACCCCATTGGATTACAAATGATTTTTTATTTTATGGGTTCCTGGTTCCTGGTTCCTGTCTTTGGATTTGTTGCAGACATAGCGGTTCCACCGGAATTCGGTCATTGGTCATCTAATGGTAAGTAAACTAAAGAAATGTATTTGATTAAAATTAACTGTTTTTTTTGTTTCTTTCTCACAAGTCAGATTTATTTTATTAATGTTCATTTCATGCCCATGTATGTATATATATCCCTATGGAGCTATATACATACATGTTTATTAAAGGATTGTTTTGCAAATGTTTATTGCATTTTTTCATGTCTTCTACAAGTGTTTTCCCTGTTTGGTTACTATTGTGTGTGTGAAATGTAATGTAGAATTAGTTATGTCATTTCAGATGCTGGTGATTGCATGGGTTTATGTTGGGACACTGCCTTAATTGTTTATTGTGGCTTATTTGGTGAATTTAGATTGTGTATGATCGTGTTAGTTAGAAATAGATTTGTTTTTGCAATTGTTTTGTGTTTGCATAACAATCTTGAATAGGGTTTTTGGTTTACATTTGCTTGTAATGTGTTTCGGATGGCATTAATTGTGTAATTGTGTGGTAATTTATTATTGTCTACTTGCTTTGTTTATATTGAATGTTTACTTTCAATCGTGTATTTGTTTTGGACTATTGATTGCTATTGTGTACATGATGGAAATATTATTTGCATCATGTACACATTGTTGAATTGTATGTTTTATTGCAATTTGCTCTTTACTGGTTTGGATAGGTGCTTGCAGTATTCTCTTATGAGATGTGTTTTTATTTTCATTTGGCTTTGTTTTTAATTTGGCAGGGATGTTGTCAATTAGAGATTGGATGTTTTAAATTGCTACATGCATATCCTTTCCCATTTCTTTTTGTAGATTGCTTAATCATACTTATATTTTACATATATTAATAAAGATACAGTATATTTAAAATATTATATATATGAGAATGATGAAGCCACTGTACAAATTAATGGGTGCAGGGTGGCATAACCCATTAATAACTTTAGCGCTTATTAACCGTTATTGTTATTAAGGGGTTAAGTAACACCACAATATATTTGCTATATGGTGTGGGTGGGTTATGTATGGTTTATTAATAAGTGTCATGTTTATTGTGGGTGTGTATTCTTTTGAATGTGGGTATTGGGAGTAGGGGTTATTGTCCCCAAGGGATGGAGGGTAGGCCTACCGGTGTGTTGGGGTGATGGTGGTTATGCCTCACGGGGGTGGGTAGGGGGGGGGTGTATTTATGTTAAAGTATTTATGTGTTTTTTAATTATTTTTTTGGGGCACAGACTTGATACTGCAGGCAAGCGGGGACCCCTGTGGGAACACCCGATTTCCACCGCCAGCCTATAGTACCATTTCTGTGCCTAAAAAAATAACTATGGGTTATGTATAGAAGGGGGGGTTTAGGGGTTGTTGGGGGCACAGAGGCTGATTGTGTTGTGTATTGCAATGTTTATTGGGGGGCAATTGTCCCCAATAAACAAGCTACGGTGACTTAACCCCTTCATTGCCTTAACGGATAGCCGCTAAGGTAATGAAGCAGCATTACAGTATTTTTATTAATAGTGTACATGTGCAGAGGGTCTCCGTACATGAACCGTGTTGGTTTTATGTCCGGGGACCCCCTGCTTCCCGAGATATAGGCCCCGTTATGGGGTGCTGGTATCTCCTATGAATGGAAATGTCCCGCGTCACGTGATCGGGCTATCGCCATGCATAGGAGATACCGGCACTTCATAACGGGGCATGTATCTCGTGAAGTAGGGGGTCCCCGGACATAAAACCAACGCGGTTCATCTCCGGAGACCCCCCTGCACATCTACAATATTATTCCAATTGTTATGTAAACATTGTTTATTTGCCGGCGAGATTTGTGCAGAGAGAGGCTGATCTCGCTCTCTGCTGATAGATCTCGCCAGCGGAGCCCTTCTCGCCAGGCCTCGCCTTTGCTCTGCCGGATTCCTGTCACAGATATGCGCACCTTCCTGCATACTGCGAGGGGAATCCGCCAAAAACATGGCGAGTTCTACGTCTGGCGAATGGCCATTCTGCAGTTTCCTGCATAGGCCCCACAGTGCGTTACTCTTTGCTTCTTGTCCATTTTATCGCTGACCCCTAAAAGCTTATGTTTAGATTAAACATATAGCTCACTGGATTCATGTCTCTTTTTTTTCCATCGGAGCTCTCTTTAATATATTCAGTATAGTCAATTAAGCAGAAACTCTTGCATGATTCAAAGCCTATGCCAGCTTTTTATAAGGCAGGGATACAGTACTCTGATATCAGAATCAGTCATACAACATTAATAATCCACAGTTGTAAAAGAAAGACTTCAAAATAATCTTAACCCCACTTTTGAGCTACTAAACATATACAGTAAACAATATTGTATGGACAATTCAAGCTCTACAGTACTTTCTCAATTGCAGCCATAGCAGACAGTCTCGGAAGAGTCAAAGATCATATTGTGTATTACATAATCAATGAATGCATAAAGGGGCCATAATGACATCTCATATGTGGATATATGTTTTCAACAAACTCTATTATTATGTTTATAATGTATTCTTTGCTTTCTGCTAATGTTATGGCTCTAAGACCATGCTGAGCTCCATGTTAGATTGTTTGTCACAGCTCTCGCAGATACAAAGTGCCCTGTTACGCAGCTACACAACCTTTTTTCTATTTAAGTACAGTAATTTGAATGTCTCCTTGTGAACAATGACATGAATGGTTGCCAAGAGACTGAAATATTGCCTGGAGTGTTTTTGGATGTGATGCTTCAAGTAGCTGCTGAATTAAACGCAGAGAATATGATATTTTACAGCATCATTTAAAGACAGGGGGTCGCCTGCATCGTCATATTCTGCTAATATTCTGTGTGAAACGTGCTATAAGGTTTGCAAGTAAATCAACCATATGCAATGTGACACATTAAAGCAAAAACTAATTAGGATACACTGATTTATTTATTTTTGGTTTATTTATTTGTTGTTTGAATGCTTCTGTATTGTATTTATTGAGTATTCTGATTAAAATAATTGTTTTCCAAACGTATGACTTTAGGAGGCTTTCATTGCTTCTCTCTACATGTCAAACATGTACAGTACAAGGGAGTAAAACCATTATAAAATTACCATCTTAATTGTTTTATTGTTATCATTTATTTATAATTTGTCAACATATTCCCCAGTGCAGAACAATGGGGGTACAAAGATTTGATAATTACATAAACAGAGATATACAAATACAAATCTAAATGTTGAAACACTTTACCCCAGGTTGG
Organism: Ascaphus truei; assembly: GCF_040206685.1. Taxonomy (NCBI): domain Eukaryota; kingdom Metazoa; phylum Chordata; class Amphibia; order Anura; family Ascaphidae; genus Ascaphus; species Ascaphus truei. The sequence continues at coordinate 114,444,839 of NC_134483.1, read as the reverse complement.
AGCATGATCCAGCCCAAAAGCTGATCTCATTAAGGTTTGAGGGTGGGGATGTTAGGCAGTGTAACATAGCATGGAGATTGGTCCAGCTACACAGCTGGCCATAATAGGATTGGAAGTGGCAGTGATGAGTGAGCAAATTTGGATTATAGTTGTATCATGAGTGAGAAATGGGCGTATCCTTGCAATATTTCAGAGGTGGAGACGGCAAGACTTTGTGAGGCACTGAATGTAAGGAATGAAGGAGATATCACAGTCAAAGATGACCCTTAAACAGCAGGCTTGAGGTGCTGATGAGATTGTGGTGTTATTAACAGTAAGGGAGAGTTTTTGTGTAGCGGTGGAAGTGGAAGGGGGAAAGAGTATTAGTTCTGTTTTGGACATGTTAAGCTTCAGGAAATAGTGGGACATCCATGAAGAGATTACAGATAGATAATTGGTGACACCGGACACGAGAGAGGGGGAGAAGTCAGGTGAGGAAAGGTACATTTGGCATATAGATGATGCTGAAAACCAAAATATTTTATTAGTTTATCAAGAGAAGACGTGTAGAGTGCGAAGAGACGAGGGACAGGCAGAACCCTGTGGTAACACAGATAGAGCGAGGGAGTGAAAATGGGGAGACACCAGAAAAGGAAACACTGAAGGAGCAATTGGATAGATAAGACGTGAACCAGGAGAAGGCAGAATCACAAAGGCCAATGGAGTTGAGTTATCAACCATGTTGAAGGCAGCAAAGCGATCCAGGAGAATCAGTAAGGTGAAGTTACCCTTTGACTTAGCTGTGTGTAGGACATTGGCAACTTTTATTAGTGCTGTCTGAGTGGAGTGCAGAGATGGAAACCAGATTGCAAAGAGTCAAGCAGGGAGTTGTAGGAGAGAAAGTGAGTCAAGTGAATCAGAGCAGGATGTAATTTCTCTCCAGAAGGACATGGAGAGAATGGAAACGTGTGCAGGTAAATTGTAGATGAGGTTTAATACAGATACATGTAAGGTTATGCATTTGGAATGCAAGAATAAACAGGCGACATACAAATTAAATGGGGATAAATTGGAGGAATCCTTGATGGAGAAGGATTTAGGAGTGCTTGTAGACAGCAGGCTTAGCAATAGTGCCCAAAGTCAGGCAGTAGCGGCAAAGGCAAACAAGATCTTATCTTGCATCAAACGAGCAATGGATGGAAGGGAAGTAAACATAATTATGCCCCTTTACAAAGCATTAGTAAAACCACACCTTGAATATGGAGTACATTTTTGGGCACCACTCCTTAGAAAAGACATTCTGGAACTATAGAGCGTGCGGAGAAGAGCCACCAAATGAATAAAGGGGATGGACAATCTAATTTATGAGGAGGGGTTAGCTAAGTTAGATTTATTTACATTAGAAAAAAGGCGTCTAAGAGGGGATATGATAACTATATACAATTATACTCGGGGACAGTACAAGGAGCTTTCAAATGAACTATTCATCCCAAGGGCAGTACAAAGGACTCGGGGGCATTTCTTTAGGTTGGAGGAAAGGAGATTTCACCAGCAACAAAGGAAAAGGTTTTTTACAGTAAGAGCAGTTAAAATGTGGAATTCATTACCCATGGAGACTGTGATGGCAGATACAATACATTTGTTCATAAAAGGTTGGACATCTTTTTAGAAAGGAAAGGTATACAGGGATATACCAAAGAAGTAAACATGGGAAGAATATTGATCCAGGGATTAATCCGATTGCCAATTCTTGAAGTCAGGAAGGAATTTATTTTTCCCCTTATGAGATATCATTGGATGATATAACAATGGGGGTTTTTTGTTTGCCTTCCTCTGGATCACAAAGTAAGTATAGATATAGGATAAAGTATCTGTTGTCTAAATTTAGCATATGTTGAACTTGATGAACGTACGTCTTTTTTCAACCTCATCTACTATGTAACTTTAACCCTGCTTCCCCCCTTCCCCTAGACTCTACGGTGGTGTCTAGGGTGCATGAGGGAAGATTACATGCATTGTGGTGCATACCTGTGAGGAATAGGAGGGCCTGAGCTTCCCACGATGTTGTGGGGGAGCCAGGACCGGGCTTCTGGGGTGGTAGCCTCCATGATCTCTTAATGGTGCAGCGCCTCCATCTTCTATACTCCCAGGAATATGGGACAGGACCTGTATAGAAGAACCCCTTGGGTCCCAGGGTAATCCCTTTCAATTCACACACAGTCTTTGTTGATAACGAATAGTCTCTTTTATTGACAGATCAGCAATCTCCCAACGGTGGTGGCTTCCAGTAGCCGCAACAACAACAGCAAAGACTTGTTATTACGCCGCTCTCCTTCCACACCTATAATTCCTCATCTCCTTCCCTCCAAGTCTCTCCTCCGTTAAGGATGGTCTGGGCTAGGGCTTCAATACCCAGTGACCCACCCCCGAGGTTATTCTCGCGGTGGGGCTTGAATTCTCCCCATCACCCCTGGCAGCGGGGTGAGGGCATTGGTCCACCAAGTCTATAATTCTATCAGCTCTGCTAAAGGAAGCTGATCTTTCCACTCCTTTCTCTCTCTCGGCTCGTGCACATGAGACCATTGGTTTACGATGTTACAGGACAGACATACACTGGCGACACACTTTATTTGAGCTCGGCTAGTCCCACGAATTCGGGTATACCCGGGTGTATTGAGGTTTGTGACTGTTTTCTGCCCGAGTGCATTGAGGTATTTTCCAGGCAGGGATTGAAGCATTTTATTCCCGCTGGCTGCAATACTGCACAGTATATATATATATATACTGCATTACAATTCATGAATTTATGCCATCTGGTAGACACGCAAAGCATTGCAGCCTATTAAATCCTAATCATTATCATTTAACAGATCAGCCGCCCATCAGCCAGGCATGAACCCAGGCTGGGAAGGCAAATGCAACGGGGCTTGTCAGAGGTGAGGAGCGGTGCATTCCAGGTATCTGCCAGGTACATACTGGGTATTTTCTCGAATAAAGTGTGTCGGTGCAGTACAGTTAATTTTGTAGACAATACCATTACCTATAAGGACAGATGATTGGAATCTGATATCTACACAAAGAACAGAAAGGAATAACCTATATTATTCTGGCTGCAATGCACCAGGAACATCTAAGGTGCTTCAATGCAGTCAGTTCATGTGGTTAAAGAGGATTACTAGTGCCACAGAAAAACAACAGGATAGAATGGATGAAATGTGTGATAGATTCCTGAATAGAGAATACCTCAGGAGTCTATTACGATGCATCATTCTCAGATAGATCGACAAGACATGGCATATTCTAGTAGCTTCGATGTTATGACTGCCAAATCGAACGTTTTGGCATGACCCTAGCTCACAGTCTGACCTTTGTGTTATCACAGTATTCAGAAACAGTTAGTCAGCGTGAGGTAGGAAACCGTGAGATAGAAAATGCCAAACCGCTCGGGATAGCATGTCATTATCTCAGTATTTTTCTAAGTTCTGCCCATGCGATCTGCCTACAGTCTTTAATAGCTGCACAGAGAGAGCTGCATCTCCCTGCACAGCTCTTACAGGCGATTGTGCTGTTTTTATTTTATTTTAATAACACAGAATGCAAGTAGGGGGTCTCTGGAGCTGAACAGCATTAATTTCAGCCACGGGGAACCCATGCTTCACGGGTTCAAGGCCCCGGTATGGGGTGTCAGTATCTCCCTGCATTATTTCAATCTCCCGCGTCACGAGACTGGGAGATTTAAACTTTGCAGGGAAACCACATTCTCACAGTCCCCTCTCACATTCAAAAGGTAGCCAAAAGTCATTTTTTCCTCCGCAGTATTACAAAAGTACCTCAAATACAAACAAAAAGAATAGAGGGTGCAAGGATATAAAATACTTTATATGATACTAGTATATCAACTTTTAAAAACTGTGCACTCGCATAAACATGAAAACAATGAATTAAATAAATAAATGGAATAAATTGCCGTTTTATTGCCAGTCACGAGGACATTGTACAATACACAGTATATCGCCTTTATACAATCATTGGTCTCATGAGGACAGTCTGTATGAGTTAATGAACGGGTGTCATTTGTAGCATATCTGGTTGTTTGCTGCAAGTCTGCATCTGTAGGAACGCAATCATCAGTGGTTTTGCGGTTTTTACATATATATTTATACACTTTTGAATATATTTTTTTTTATATTTCATTGGTAATTACCACTAGGATTTCCATTGAGTATGTGTTAAAGGGTTTTTGGGAATATATACCTATATACCAACCATACCCCTCATTACTAAGTGGACACAGACCTTGCGCACCACAACCTATACATTGTGCATACGTTCACTAGTTTTTTCCTCATTACAAAGATACGCCCTTTCCTCTGTTGCTCGACTGCAAAAACTCTGACACAGACCCTCAGTCTCTCCTGTCTCGACTTCTGTAACCTCCTGCTGTCCGGCATTTCTGCCTCTCACCTGTCTCCCCTACAATCTATCCTAAATGCTGCTGCCACAATCACTCTACTCTTTCCTATATCTTTCTCAGCATCTCCTCTGCTAAAATCCTTCTCCTGGCTTCCTTTCACACACTCAATTCTCCTCTTCACTTTCGAAGCTTTACACTCTTCTGCTCCTCCTTACATCTCAGCCCTAATTTCTCACTATACACCATCCCGATTCTTACGTTCTGATCAAGAGTGTCTTCTCTCTCCCCCTTTTGTATCTAAAGCCTTCTCCCACCATAGACCTTTCTCACTGACTTCCCCACACCTCTGGAATGCCATTCCTCTCAACATCCGACAAACACCCTCTCTATCAACCTTTAAGACCCAACTCAAAACACACCTGCTTAAGGAAGCATATGAGTAGCTCTATGAGTGATAGTTTTCCACCATATATATAAACCTTGGCCCCTTGAAGATGCACTTACCAGAAAGCCCTCCTACTGTCTCTATACGTCCTTCCTACCAACCAATCAGATTGTAAGATCTTCGGAGCAGGAACTCCCTTTCCAAAATGTTACTATCATGTCTGAAGCACTTCTCCCCTTTTTGTTATTAATATTATTTGTTTTCTATATGATTGTCACATATATTACTGCTGTGAAGTGCTATGTACATTAATCGCACTATATAAATAATACAATACAAGCACCCCATACAGTAGCCTGTAACTCCGGAAGCAGGGGGACCACAAGGCTGAAATTAATGTGGTTCAGCTCCGGAGACCCCCTGCTTCTATACTGTGATATAAAAATTAAATTAAAACAACATAATTGCCTTAGTAACTACAGTTGCTGCTAAGGTAATGAAGGGTTTCAACTAGAGTACCTGGTTTGTTGGGGTAAAGTGGGGGTGGGTGAAGGGGCTAGTAGTAACCACTAAGGTAATGAAGGGGTTAACTCCTTCCGCAACCCTCTTGGTAGGCATAAATACCCACCATGGGACAAATATCACCTTCACCTACCCCACACACTCTACCCCCAATAAACCGGGCACTGGTATATAATCCCATCATTACTTTAGCAGTTAGCCGCTAAGGTAATGAAGCTGCCTGTAAATTAATTTTTATTACATATAATTGAAGCCGGGGGTCTCCGGAGCTGATATTAATGTGTGTAAGCTACGGAGACACCCAGCTTCAATCCGATGCAGTAAAAAAATATATTTTCTTCAGAGTCACATCGCCGATCCCATCTCGCCACCCTTCATTAAAAATGAGGTCATAACATCCAGGAAGTCTTGCAGGTCCTTAATTGGTGACTGTCTTGTTCCAGAAGTGAGAATACCTAGGAGAGGGACTCATCTTTTAGTAAGGAAACAATCAGTCTAATCTTGGCAGTGTAAGTACTATAGATGGTGGGCTGCATCTGAAAATGGAGTCTGCGCTGGTTGAGGAATTATCTGAACTGATGCCGGTCCCCACTGGGAGGCTGGGAGGCTCATAGCATCCTGACAAGACTGGTATGACTGGCTTACAGGTACGTAGGTCTTGCAGCTGATCTTTTGCATTGATAATCTGACTATGTATGCCCCCAACTTGGTCTATCAGAATCAAGGGAGTTGTAGGGTTATTGTGTAGTTCTTGCAGTGGAGTTTCAGCATTGGCAACCGAGTAAAAAAATGAGCAAGTGGATCCTGTAGTTCAGTAACATGTGTTAGTGCAGTCACTTGCTGAGCCAGAGCGGATTCTGTTCTAGAAGGGCTCCATAAATGGCCTGGTTATTCTGTCAGCTACTGTGGGACGAGAGTCCAGTGGCTGGGCAGGTAACAAGGGTCTGTGGATAGGCCGAAGACTTGGCAAGTGGCAGAGAATCAGAGTCAGGGTAATAAGCTAAGGTTGAGACAGGCAGCAGAAGATCATAGTCTGTTTCACAAGTGAAAATTGAGGCAAGCAGCAAGCAAGATGGTCAGAAAAAAAGCAGAAGTCAGAACTGGATAGAGGCACACAACAGTTATCTGTAAGCAGGAAAAGGGTCCTGCAATAACAACAGCAAAAGATCACAGTGAAGAAGCAAGCTAGTCTAAGGGCTGAACCAATAAACAGGCACTGACGGACAGGATGGTAAGGTTTATATAGGGCTGGCTACAGGTAAGGGACAGGTGCAGGTAATAAGGCAACAGAGTCTGTAGAGAGCTTGTTTGTAAGATAACAGCAGCAGCAGCAGTCCCTGTAGCAGGTTAGAAGGACTCCAGGATGGGGACAAGAAGGTACAGAGTTCAATCAGGAACACTCCTGACATCCTTATATCAAAGCAACAGCAGTAGGTTGAGGAACATCATCTCTAAATAATGGTCTATGTTGTTGCAGGATGTTGCATCGAAGGATGTATTAAAAGCTCCATTCCCATTCTCATATAAAATAAGGAAGAACATTAGGGATCACTTGGTAGATAGAAAATACCACTGTATATAACACCGTTTTGGGGTACTCCAAAACAAGGTACTTTTTCATGCTGTTCCTGAACTCAGTGTGGAAAAATACAAGAGAGAGATTAAAATGTACACCCATAGGCTGGGAAAAAGTTTTCCATATGGAGCTTATACCCTTTTAACTCAAAATGTTGTTCTACCTGATCCAATGACCGTGGGTTGGGATATATGTGGGAAAAACCACACAACCCATTAAATTCAGCCATAAGGTTAGGAGTCAGACATTGAGGCACATCACTTTATACAGTACATGCTCTGCTACCTAGTGATTGAAGTAACTAAACCCTGCAGGGGAGGTAACAAACTCCAACTACTGTTCAACAAGGAGACATTGGATTGGATTAAGCAGTTGAATAATATTATAACTATCGGTATGAATAAAGAGTTAGATTTATGATGTTTTCAGTGATTAGCAACCACACACCTGCATAGGGTGGTGACTAAACTCTGAATCCTTTGTTATAGTCAAATATCTGTGGTTTAGGAATCTCTGCCACCATCATTTATACATCTTCCACATCGTCTTCTCTGTGAAGATATGTATTGGACTGCTCTCAAATGTGCTTGATGCCCTTATTTCTTTGGAAGTATGATGTTGGATCCGGTCTTCGAATGCTCATTCTCTTTTGGTTTAGGAATTTTATGGATGCTTCAATCATTGTAGTTTTGTCCACTTTCCTGACAAAAAAATAATAATATATTTTTTAATATATTGTACATTCCCCATGTATTAGGGTTTGGAGCTTTTGGGAGTTGTGGTGATTGTGTTCTTTTTGTCATAATTGAACATACCTATCCATGACGTGTGTAGTGCCCAGTACCCATCTCTTAAGCCAGGGGGTAAATTTTCTAATAAAGCAATCATTAATGGTTAACTTGTGTTGAATAGAGTTGAATAGAATGGCAGAATAAATCATATAATTATAAATGCAGGCAGGTTTGGTCTTGCATATAGTAAGTGCCATGTTCCATGTCATGTACAAACAGACTTAGACACATTTGTTTAATGCATAGTGTTTTCAGTCCATGGGAGCCTGCTACAGTGTTTCTGATGTACAAGGTCATTAAACAAAGAACGGAAGTGTTTAAAGTCAGGCATTTCCATATTATATCTTGTATTGAAACGTGTGTGCCAATCCTGGCATGCAAGGGCACAGATAATGTGCCATGTGCAACGCACCATATGATATATGCACAGTGGTGGATTTACCATTAGGCCCAATAGGCCTGGGCGTAGGGTGGCAAAATGTTGAGATGGCATGCACCGGCGCTTGCCGCCCATGCATGCACGATGGTCGCTTGCCGCCTGCACATGCGCGATGAGTGCACCATGGAGAGGCTCTGAAAATCAGATTGTCTGGTGAAACCTTTTCATCACCCCGTTGTGATGATTTGGCTCTCTTCTTCTCTGATAATGTAAGCTCCATCTAATAAGTGTCAGGTTCCAGGCATGAAAATGCAGGGTCTCTGGCTTTATGGACTAGCTTTGACCGTATTGTTCCTATATGGTCCTGCCTAACATGTAAGGACTGGTACAGCACAGGCAGTGTTAGGCTCAATCCGGGTTTCCCCCTTCGGTAAACAGCTCCCTTGAGTGACAGGGAGAGGTGGGCCTACGTCTGTGTTCTTCCCAATCAGGGGCTCAGACTTGGGACCCTCCCTTATGGTACTTAAGGAGATGCACAGCCAAATTTAGTGAGAGTTCTCTCCCATGAGAGAGAGTGATTGCTGGGAGTGTGGAATCAGGGCTCTGATCACATTCCAACCCCTCCCTTAGGGGAGTGGGACAGTTACCCCTCATCCCACCAGGGTGTAAGGTAAGAGCAGAGGATAGGCTCTGGAGGCATCAAGCCCCAGGGTTGATTGCAGGGACCATCAAGAGGATGGAACAGAGTTGAATCAGTTTAATGCTGTATTCCGTGTTTGATGAATAAAGTTCCAGTTCTTTTATATATACCCTACCCGAGACTGTAATTAATCAGGGGGAGCGGCAGAAGAGAGTTCTCCTGCAGGGATTGTTTCCAGCACTCCTGGTGCCTACAAGAGATGAAGGCGCAGCACCAGTGAGAAAAAAACAACCATCACCCCCAAAACCTGTCCTGTCTTCCCCACAAATAACGGCGGAACCTCAGAGCTTCTGTAAACCAGCAGATAACAAGCACATGACACCGTGAGGGTGGGAAAAAACTGTTATATACAAAGTAAAGAAACTGCAGTTTTGCAGTATATCTTATGGTTTCTCAAAGACTGGAAAGAAATAGGAACAGTGATAAAATCTTTGTCAAACAAAGAGCAGACACATTGTCTAATAAAAAGGGACAAAACACTTTTGGTGGTGATAAAGCTTTACTATTTTTTCATTTATTTAAACTATCTATATAATTCCTTTCACCAACAGGTTTAGAGGACAATAAAAGAAAGTATAAAAAAAAAATAATAAGTATAATAAATAAAACAGCCATCTTATAGTCTTTAACTGACAACCAAGTCCTGAGGCAGACTCTCTGTACCCAGAATGTGGTGTTTTGAATTGTTGTTTTTTTTTTTTTTAACACAAAGAGGTTCTATATTAGGTATATTGCTTCTAGGTATTACTCTTTTATTGGAAACATAAATTACGAGGATTATAGAGAACATATGCAATTAGATTATACACCATTTGTCTTATCAGTTTGAACAAAATCAAAATAAAAGTGATAAATACACAATTAACGTAATAGAGATGAAACGTTCGTGCACATTCCTGCTTCTGCAGAATATTGAGCAATGTTCTTTTTTTGAAAAATGTCAACAGATAACACTGAAAAATACTATTTGCCTGTTGGTACTTGTACTGGCTGGTGGTGGGTTGGAAGGTACTGGTCTGTGAGCAAACTGCTTGCTGCTAGCAGCTACTGCTGGTGATGTAATCAATATGTGTTTTATCAGCGCCACCCCGGCACTGGTTGATTGGACAAAGCAATTTTAAAGCCCAGCTGAATTAATTAAGAACCCCTTCAGTCTACATCTGCATCGCTCCAATGTTTGGTGTCTGCGGTTTGGTAATGTTACAGCTTCTCTATTGCTTCTGAACCTCACCAACCCTCTCATTCCCTGTTCCCAATGTCTACTTACCCTGACAGTCAGCATTTAGCTGCTGCTCACTCGCTGCTGAGACATTCAGCTGCCGGCCGCTTCATCGCTAAGGTAAGTGACTAACCTTAACCCCCACCCTAAAAACTCCTAATATTAACCCCCAATACTAATGCTACCCTCTACCTTAAAAACCTTAACCCCTATCCTAAAACCATTTACCATAAGCTCTTACCCTAGCCCCTAAAATCCTTAAAGTTTACCCCCTAACCTAGCCACTAAAACCCCTTAAGTTAACCACCTACCCTAACTACTAAAACCCTAAATTTAACCCCCTACCCTAAAACTAACCTCCTACCCTAAAACGTAGCTTCACTAGAAGCAGCCGGCTGTAGAGGTCCCAGTGAAGGAGCGGCTGCGGCGGAGGGTCCCCCTGCGTCTAAATGACATCAGGGAATTGATCGCAGTGGGACGGCTGTGACCAAATATCCCAATCCGATCAGTAAAGGAGTAAAGCAGAGTTGGGAAAGAGATGTGGTTATGCTGGGGGTGATGGGAGCGGAAAACATTAGGAAAGTGTGTAACCCCTAGTACCTGCATAAGGGTAGAAGGAATGGGAGTCTCAAACCCCCTAGTGGCGCTTCTCAGTGCAGGCCAAAGTACTGATAATGTCAGTGTAAAATTCCTTAACCGCAAACAGCCATCAGCGTGACCAATGAAATGAATGCATCCCACGTAGCCAAAGAATACCACAGTGCTACGGTCCCCCCAATAGCCTCTGGCGTGAGGAAAGTCTTGTATGAGTGGGACCGGATGAATGAAGGTTACTCACTGTTAGGCAATGGGACGCTGACGGCATCGGCGTGCTCCTACCGGAGTAAGTGACGAAAGATCCAAAGAGACGAGGCGGTGCAACTTCCACACGGAAAGGAGTCAAGTGCCAGCTGCTGGGTTCTCTAGGGAGATTAACTCTGTGTGTTGAAAAAGTCCTATAGCTGCCCTATGTATGTAGTATGTATACTGTGTGTGTGTGTATAATAAATAAAATCTTGTTCATTTTTTCTGAATTGGCAGAGCATCTGTTTCTTTTAAAACAATCTTTATTTTATAAGACTAGTTTAGGTGTAATTTAGAGTGCTATTAAGGGGATTGTCTTTGTCCTTTTCATCTGTGTGTCATATATACATATATATATATATATATATATATATATATATATACAAATATAGCTGTATGCTCATCTGCATGTCTTAGGCAGGTCTGCAACCCCACCTTTCCCCATTATCACCCAGCATACAGCACTTCCACTGCAGCAAGTGATTCTGGGAAATGACATGCAAATGAGCACACAGTGTCACTTTTTGCCTCAATAACCATTTTTAACATGGTTCCCTATAGGCTTAAGCTTGCTGCATGGTCACAGCTTTGAGCACAGCCAGGGTTAAGGTGCATACCCAGAAAACCACCCATATAAATATATATATATTTTTTTATATATATATTTATAAACATATAGATATATACACACACATAGATATATACAGTGATAACGAGAGAAAAAGGTACCCTATGTGATGCACACTACTCTACTAAGTGAAAATAAATAAATTTTATTAGATAATTTTAGAATAAACGCATTTATTCTAAAATGATCTAATAAAATTTATTTATTTTCACTTAGTAGAGTAGTGTGCATCCCATAGGGTACCTTTTTCTCTCGTTATCAATGTATATGCTTTGTCCCTGATAGCACCTCTCTAGTTAGTCACTCTGCCAAATAGGCTGAGCAGGGATCCCCCCTTCCTTACATATAGATATATACACACACACATCCACTGCTGGATGAAGGCTTCCCCAATGATCTTCCAGGTACTGTGGTTGCAGCCTCTCTTCTCCACATTGCTCCAACAAATTTTCTGATTTCTTCCTCCCATTTTATTTATTTATTTATAAAAATGTTTTACCAGGAAGTAATACATTGAGAGATACCTCTCGTTTTCAAGTATGTCCTGGGCACAGAGTTATAAAAATACATGGTTACGATAAAAGAAAAGGGTTATACAGTCACTTCACAGACATTTCATGGACAGATAAAGTAGGAAAATTGGGTACAGGGGATAAAGGGCTTGTGAGTTTCTGATAGAAATAGAGCAGCTACATTTTACATCTTACATTTGGTCATCGTCTTCGTCTTTTAATCTCTCTGGGAATCCAGTCAAGGTGTATGTTTGTGCATGTGCGTACAATGCTGCAGCTCTCCTACTCCAATAAGGTAGCAGACACTGAGTTCTTATGTCTGATGTGACATTTTACAAACGCTTCCCACAGATGGCGCTAACAGTGCCTCCATCTGTCCTACGCCTTCTATGACAAGGGTACGAAGGGTGCTGTAGAGAGGAAACTAACAATAATAGCAATGGCATGTGACAGTAGGGGCAATGTGGTTCATATTAAAGGTTAAGCCCGGCCATTGCCTACCTGTCTTAAGGGATACTTGGGGGTTAACCCAGTATCCCTGGGGCTAATGTAATTTGGTTTGTGTATGTTGCTGTGTAGATTAAGATGAACATGTTTTGCTGCTGTATTTGTGTGCAGGGCTGCTAATTCACTCAACCAGTCTGCACACAAAAGATAATGTCTGCTATCCAGGGTGTGGGTGGTGAAGTGTTCCAGCCATTGTTAGGAGTGGGGAGGATACTGATTCAGGTCTGGGGAACAGTGCCTCTCAATCTGAGCCTTTGTTTAGCCCAGACTGAGGAACCTATCTCTACGGGAGATATCAGGCTGGCTATGGGAACCATTGTGGCCCCGTAGGCACGATTCCAATTGGCCGGTTTGAATTTCCCACTCATCTGCAAGCCCACCTCTGTGGGCTGGCTAAGAGGTGCGGTCACCTCCCACGTTCTGGATTGGCCCATCACCGACGAGCCTCAGCTCTGTGATGTGTCCTTTGCAGCTTGTGAAGCTGCCTGAGTAAGCCTCGGAAACGGCGCCTAGCACCTAGTTGAGTTAGGATTCACCCCTTATTCCCTGTTTTCGGTGAGTTGTGCCCCACTGAGTGTAGTGCTGTGTCTGTGGGTTTCGGTCAAAATAAACTTATTTTGCCTTTTGACTTGTCTGGTGTCTGTGATCTCGTGTTAAGTGTCCTGGTCTCCTGTGAATAATTTTGACTATTATAGTTATTAAAATGACCTTTTTGCTGTAATTCAACGCTCAGTATTTTCTGGTGTGCTTGGCTCCCTCGACTCGCTACGCTGTTCTTTGACTAAGATTTTTTTTTTGCAAAGTGACCTCCTTTTTTCAAGTTTCTGTTAGTCCCCATGATCTAGGGACATCCCAAGTAGTTTTTTTTTGTTTCCTTATCCCTCCTTTTCTTCTACATTCACCTGTGACAGCACACACTTATTGAGGCCCTAATAAACCACACCATTATAAATAAAAAATTTATTAAACAGGATAATTCTTTGGATGATGAAATAATAGGGGGTTATGGAACACAATGTAAATATTAATCAACAGCAGAGTACTACGCCAAATTTTGAATACCATAAAGTCTCTTTTGTTTAAATAAAATAATAATACCCTTTTATGGATGTTACCCAGGGCATTGTATTGAATTTACCAATGACTACAATAATAACAGAAACAATGTTAGCAAAATATCAGTAACCATAACTTATACACACTACCTTACACGTATGCTTTAACCCAATAGAAATAATAATCATCTCCTTATTTACTACAACTAAAAATTAAAATGTACTTAAGCAATGGCACACCAGTGTCTGAAATGTAACTCCTTGTTTTTGCTGTCTCTAGATGGAAATTCCACCCAGCGATATAATGTACTCCTTTATATATCCAAATTAACATTTGATTTAGTTGAAGACTGCATGAAGAGCTGACAGCCTTATTGCTTGTATTTTGATGAAACTGTGTTTATAGTATGTCGCAGCCAGTGGGGACAGTGTCTGCTGCGATCATGCTGCAGGGGGGTGATTCCTTCATCTGTACAACCTCTATAGGCTACCATGTTGTACTGCAGTACAAGTATAATAGGATCGTTAGTCACACTGACATTGCAGGGGTTAACCACTTACATACCTCTCCTCGTGTCTATTCCAAGATGGTGACTTTCACATCAGCTGGTATGTTTGTGCCCTTTTAATGGCCTACGATTGTTCTCATGTAGAAAGAGGAGTAAGCATTTGCTCAGCAAGAGTTCACAGTACAGTATCTCGGGAGCACAATTTTATCGGCCCTATCAGAAGGTCCTCAGTTAACTTCAGATTCAATAAGTATAGACTGATAATGCCGTACACTGAAAACGGGATTGTGATCACAGAGTATAGTGTGTGTATCCCAACAGGCGTCCACCTGAGATAGGGCATTATTGAAGTTTTGCTGGAGATTACCAATACTAAGGGAAACAAGCCTACATATCTACCCTGTGTAGAGTAAGAGCTACCAGGGAAAGAACCAAGGAGTAACCATTTTGTTAGACTTCACTTAAGGCATTAACTGGTGTCAATCTGTTACAGATGCAGCCACCAGCATTAGATCACTTGCCTTGGAAAATCTGGGGCAATCTCCCAATAAACTGCAACATTTCTGTGAGATTCCTGCAGCCAGACTAATGGCCCATCGGATTAACACAGCGGGGGTTCCCTACAGTCCCATTTAAACTGAATGGCTGCAGGGACCCCTGCTGTGTTAATCCGATGGGCCATTAGTAATCTCACAGAAATGTTGAGGCATTTACTGTGAGATGCCTTTGTTTTTACCCAGGCAAGTGATCGGATACTGGTGGCTGCATCTGTATATGGAGAGCATTATGAACGTCTGTGAATAAAGCTCTTGTGTGTACTATAAATGTTCCTGGTGCCCATCATAATTCTATCTGCATATCTGCACCCAGCCTGCACAGATCCAGCACGCTGAAAAGGTATGAGAGACTGAGCATAGCCATGTGTATATATCCAACTCTATGTAAACTCATTTACAGTTTGGCGAGAGTTACATAAGCTTAGCATAAAATTGAACAATTTAATTATTTTGTGACTTTTTATTTATCAGTTTGTCCTTGTTTTTAAGAAAGTTGCTATCTCCAGAGACATTACATTTTTTATTTTTGCATGCCACACTGAACAAAGCACCTAATTAACATTGCTGAATATTTATTAATATTCATGAAATCTTGCTGCACTTACTGTAATAAAAGTGTTATACCTTTTTAGTGTTTAGAACTGTACTGATTACCATACGAAACCCACTCACACTGGAAACAAATTTATTTAATTTTAAACATTAACATTTTGCATTATTTCACTTTCAGAATACAGTATGTATCTCATTTCTAATTCTGGCATGAATTTTCAGAGAACAAAGAGCTTAATCTCTTCTTAAAACTACAGTATGTTTTGTGAGGTTAGCCAAAGAGATCTGCTAGAAAGACATCATATAAACCGGATACAACGTAAACATTGGCATTTTCTTAAAGCGGATCCATTTTTATGCACCTTCATACAAGATAGAGTAAACCAAATATTATTATAAAAAAACAACAAAAAAACAGGCGTTTGAAGAATATCCTGGCACCTACTGTCCTAAGGAGTGAAGGATCTACAAGTAAGAAGAAAGACAATGGTTCACTGTGGTTAAACAGGAAAGCCTTGGGGGTTTCACAAATGGGGTCACGTGGTGTATAACATGCAGCTAGGTATGTGAAGTCCAGCACCCACATTTTTTCTATCACTACAAGCACTTCCTATCAGATCAATACTTTTATTAATTGTAATGCCACTTATGCGGTATATGTTGCAAAATATCCCTGTCAATTGCGGTATGTGGGCAGAATCAGAATGTTTTTTAAATACAAATGTAATATTGAGAAAGGTTATCAACTTCCAAGTGTCTGTGGGAAAAGAATAACTGTAACCCGAAAGGATTAAGTGTTAAAGGGGTTACGTGTGTTTAACTGAATACAAGAGGGGGAGGCACACTTCTATAACTTTGTAAGAGGGAGACTTACTGGATCCACAGGTTGCAGACAAATAATACTTCAGTTCCTGAACATACTGTAGATATTGAACTGACAACATTTTTTGACAAAATAAAATCAGTGGATAATGTAAACTCCAATTACTCTTCTCCAATCAAACATCACCCTCTTTCCAGTTGGCATTGTCCTATATTATCACATACAAATATTTATTATGCATGTGTAGCAAATATTTATTATGCTGTGAGGATAACAAGAGGCCTGAGCCTCCGCCACTGGGAGCCTTGGGTATACTTACACATGGTGCAGCGCCTCCACTGATGAGGGATCCCAACGTGGTGGGAGTGTGCCCTCACCAGACCAATCATACAGTAAATACACACAATGGAATGAAACAGTATTTACTGAGCATGTACGATAACTTCAGTGAAACTCTCATTGCATAACATCAATACATCATATGGATAACATTGCATCACCCTGAATGCATACCATTCCACCAGCCCACATGTCCACCATTACATCACCCTTAGTCCTTGGTGTAATAATGTGCCAGGGCACTTAACCTCTGAGTGTCCACCAGTTATGAAGTTAATGTAAATGTGAGGGATAGTGCTTCCCTGTGTTGGGGCCTGTTGGTGCACTTATACTATCTTCCCGGTTATTGTCCTAACCTGGATAATCCATGGATGATAAGCCGCTCCGCAACGTTATCCCACGGCGCGATGCGCTGCTCCCTGCAGGAATGGATACACAATCTGACTCCCCAGGGAAGGGATCTCCAGACGGATGATCCCTTGCAAACAGTCTCTGCTATGGAGTCAGATACTCTTTCAGCTACACGCTGTCTTGACAGTCAGGCACTGTCCTGCAGCATCTCACTCTCTCTCTCTATGAGTACAGTGAAGGAGTCCCTGTCTTAAGGCAGTTCCCTATACAATACAGTTACTTCTGTACAGTGTCTCAGGGGATTAACTGGGCCCTGGGGGTATACCTCTGGCCTAGTCCCTGGAGCACCGCTCCGTGGACGCTACCTGCACCTCCAGTGTCCAGGTCTTGACTTCCCACTTCCTGTCCCAGCAGGCAGTAGTCTTTCCTTCCTTCAGAAGCAATCCAGCAATCCCATTGGCTATCATGTGTCACCAGGCAACTTCCTCTCTAAGCATTATGGGAGTTGTAGTCTCTCTGCTGCACAATTAACATTGGGACCGAGTGCGCATAGGACACTGCGCATGCGCGACTCTAATGGCCGCTGCGACCTTGCCCCGCTCATGCGCAACCTTCCATGGCTCTTCCAGGCCCTCGCCACTTCTGCGCATGTGCTACTCGGCACTGGTGTGTGCGCAAGCTCAACATGGCGGCGCCCCGGGGGCGAGAACCACCGGCAACTCCTTTGCCCTGCATAACCATACTGAGGGTAAGGAGGGGGGAAACGGGAGCGCGGGGAGACCGGAGGGTACCTGTTTACACATGTTTAATACACACTACATATATAAATATATATGTAATATGGTTAGTATATTCTGCCTGTCTCTCCTCCCTGTCACGTAATCCCTAAACAGTCTAAGCTGTGACAGGTTAATCCTCTGGGCTTTTGACACCCCCCCCCCCTCATGCTCCTCTCTGAGTGAGTGAAGTGTGGTGGTGACACATGGCCTGTTCAGACCCTGAGCCCATCCCTACCTGGTTCCTCAGAGGGGATGTGCCAAATGTTAGTCAGTCTGTTCCCCTCCTCCTTAGGAGGTGGATACGAATTCCCTCTCTCCCGGCTGGGAGGAGAGAGGCCAGCCAGGCCATCATGGTTGACTGGCCTGAATCATCAAGGCTCCAGATTCATGAGCTATGCACCATCCAGGGGCCTGGATCCTCTGAGACTATTCCCGCTGTAAAAGAACTTATGCAGTGACTGCTGAGAATAAAGCCCCTTAGTTACTCTTTTACACATGCCTGGATGGAGTCAGTGTGTGTGGTGTATGAGAGAGGTGCTTTAGAGGGGACTGCCTCCAATTTGCTTGGAGCCCAAAGAAGCTAGAGGTGCTGATACAAAACACAGAACCCAAGATGACACCAAAAACCTGTCCTGGTTTCCACCCCATCGCAGAGCAATCAGCTCTCCTGAACCCTCACAGGTATGCCGCACCACAGCCGCTAGTAGCCGCAATTTGTATCTCCTAGAGGGTGTGGGTACATGTGCTACATACTTTAATATGTATATACACACAGTATGTGTGTAGCGGGGTACCCCCTGGCTACTAAATCTACCCAATGGGCTGGCAGTAAACCCTGGTGTTCACAGGTTTAAAAAGTGCAAAAAAAGTTTGTGAGGCGCTTCTAATAGAGGTGCAATATTATAATTAAACCTTTTATCAAAAAGTGCTTATAAATAAATGTGTAAATATTGTGAATAGTGAATAAATAAATTAGTGAACTTCGCAGCTCAACCCTTAAAGAGAAGATCCAATTCCTCCTGTTGTTGATTGTAAAAAGAAGCTTGTGGGGAGCGCAGGTGTCACCATATGTGGGAAAATAATAATAAAAATATATAGTGTAGTATGCTCTACAGAAAAAACAGCTCATTGAATCACAATTGGGGACTCACAATTTTTCAATAGAATATCAGCAGTGTATATGTTGAATGGAAGGCTTGCTCAATATGAAGTATCAGGCTTCAGCAGGATAGGCCCTCAATGAAAGAGATGACACACTTAGTGCAACATTGCATGTTCAATGTATATATATATTTCAAGGCAATAAGTATTGCACTCACATTTTGCACTAGGTGCACAGACACATAAAAATAAAGATGAGCAGCTCTCGTGTTCACTGCCAGCCCCGCACCCGAGATCGCGTCACGTCACTTCCGGTTAGCCCGTCACGTCACTTCCGGTTGCGATCGATCGCAGAATTGGAACCCACGGGTCAGGGGGGTGCTGGATACACTCGTAGACTGCTGCAGTTCACCTCTACGCGTTTCGCTTGTCTCCAAGCTTTGTCAGGAGTTCAATCTGTTGCGTCATAGATATGAGTATATATATACCCCTATAGGGTTATGATTGGATGAGGGAATGATTCTCGGCTTCTCATTGGTTGGAGTATTACAGTTGTGATTGGCCAATGGGCGGGACTACTATTTCCTCCATAATAGCTAACACATTTAAACAATACATAGCATAATAACTTTAATAACAATGCTTTAAATATCATAAAAAATACATAAATAATACATAAAAAACTACATCTAATAATAACTAATACATATAAAAACTGACTAATAAACATATATATAGACTGATTACATTACTTATCAATAACTAATGATTTTGTTTTAAGGGTTTTGGTACTTTAGAAGATACTATTATATAGCTAGTATTACATATAAGGGGTTGTGACACTCGAAAAAATATAAATAAATATAAATAAATGTATATATGAGTGTATAAACCAATTTCTATATCCGCATTTAAACCTACCGGTTTAACGTTTTTAAGTGATGAATCCAAAAGGTTTTCTCTTTTGCACGATCACCCCCTCTCCAATTAGGGGGGACATGTTCAATACCTTTGATAGTTAAATCTTTTCGATTGGACGCATGAAAAAGATTAAAATGTTTTGGAACACTATGTGTGTCTGCCTTTCTCCTTATGTTTCCTATATGTTCCAATGCTCTGACTTTCAAAGAACGAGTAGTTTGTCCTATATATTGGAAGCCGCAGGAACATTCCAAAAAATAAATGACAAAATTTGTATTACAATTGATGAATTGTTTGATTTTAAATTCATCATTTGTGATATTCGACTTGAAAATATTTTTCACCCCTTTACAACAAAAGTCACAGACTTTACAGTTACCACATGAATAGAAACCTTTCGGGATTTTTAACCAGTTCGTTTCTTGTGTGCTCTCTTTCTTAATTTTGAGAACACTGGGCGCTAATTTCTGTTTTAAATTCTTTGTTTTAGTAAATACAATATTCGGCCTCACTGGTAATACACTTCCCAAAATAGGGTCATTCTGCAAAATATGCCAGTGTTTGTTCAGAGCCTGTTTAATTTTGTTGGCTTCTCTATTATATTGTGTCACAAAAGTGGTCGTAAAGTTTTTGTTTGTTTTAGAATTAATAGGAGGTTTTATTAGAAGTCGTCTGTCGAATGTGTCTGTTTTTAATTTAGCCTCTCTAATACTTGTTTGGCTATACTTTTTTTCTATAAATTTATTTTTCAATAATTCTGATTGTTCCTCATAGGTTTCTGTTTTAGTGCAATTTCTTTTGATCCTCATAAATTGGCCCTGAGGAACATTAGAGATCCACCTTGGGTGATGGCAGGTACTGTTTAATATATAGTTGTTGCTGTCCATTGATTTAAAAAATGTTTTGGTCAATATAGTATTTTCTTCGATATAAATAACAAGGTCTAAAAATTCCACATTGGTTCTATACTAAAATTTGATATAAATTTAAGATTAAAATTGTTTGTATTAATATATTTTAAAAATTGATTTAATATAACATCGTCGCCATTCCAAATTAAAAACATATCGTCGATATATCTTTTCCAGAGGACCAGGTTCGACCAAAACATTTTTTAAATCAGTGGACAGCAACAACTATATATTAAACAGTAGCTGCCATCACCCAAGGTGGATCTCTAATGTTCCTCAGGGCCAATTAATGAGGATCAAAAGAAATTGCACTAAAACAGAAACCTATGAGGAACAATCAGAATTATTGAAAAATAAATTTATAGAAAAAAAGTATAGCCAAACAAGTATTAGAGAGGCTAAATTAAAAACAGACACAGACGAGGGTCGTGTTAAAACCAACTAAGAAACGACAGTCGCTGCCAAGCAATGCACCAGCACCGGCTTCCAATAACGGTCCCACCATCAGTGACAACCCTTGCTGTCTATCCAGAACGCCTGAGCCGGATTTTGCGTGCAGTTTCGATCAAGCTTGCATGTACCTAAGCAATTTCCAGCCTCATCAGCTGACTGCAGGTGGACTAGTCCCGCTGCAAACTATCAACATGGATCAAGAACACTGGACTGGCAGTGGACCGGCGCCGGCGCCAGCTGAATGGGAAATTCTATGGTGAGTATTGTTGCCGTATTATTTTCTGTGTTTTTTTTATTTTGACAATACAGTATTAATATCGGTGCGATTCAAAAGTCAAGCGATTCTCCTGTAAGCAATATCATTGGCTGAGCGGCTTCTACAGTACTGTACTGCAGATACAGTACTGAACTATTGGTGGAACGCTAGGCGCATGCGCATTGGAACCTTCTTGAAACGCATATGCGTGTCATTACATCGACGGTAGGCGCATGCGCATGTGAACAGGAGACGCCCCCCGAGAAAATTATTGGTGGGACTGGCTGGGAACTTCTTTAGGGGGCTGACAATTGCAGTAAAACTTTTCTTTTTGTTTTTCCTCAGAAAAGAAAACAGCTAATGGAGGGATTTCGATGGATAATATCGCTTTGTGTAACAATGCCTGCACATTGCTGAATCGGATTTAAAAACCCACGTACCGGAGTCTACAGTTTAGTGGCTGTTGTTATTGATTAGGATAGAATACTGTACCTGAAACAGTATGCTGATGTTTTCCAGACGTACAGTATACAATACTTTTTTATATACAATATACTGGTCTGACATCAGCTGAAGGACCATATCCGGAAAGTGGTGAAACCATCCAAAAAGGACGAGTTGTTGAAAGGTATAATGAGTTTTTGGAACGATGTACTCACCGTAGAACGCTGCAATAAATATATAGACCATATTGCGACTGTGTTGCCCATAGTGATCGCGCGTAATGGGCAAGCATCAGGAAAGTAGTACTGTACTGTAGTATTGTAAGTACAGTATGATACAGGTAAGTATGGCACAGATTTTTTCGTTCCTAATAGTCAGAGTGTACAGTAGTTACAGTTTTTTCTTTACAGAGAGAGCAGCACCAGCCATCTGGTTACATAGTATTTAACAGTAGTCAGAGTATACAGTAGTTCCACTATAGACTAGTTTGACAGTAGTACAGTAACTGCCTACTAACTGCTCAATTTTTACTTTCCAGAGAAAGCAGCACCAGCCATCTACAGTAGTACTACACATCACACAATGCCATAATACAGTACGCACATAACTGCACTAATGTTTTGTTTTCTTGTCGTTTCTGGAAAAAGGGTGGGGGGAGGTGGGGTGTTGTGTCCAGTCTAATCTGTTTATACAGTCAAATGTACAGTATATAAACAGTAGTAATGATGTACACTAAACCTCTCCTCTCTCAATGAACTACTGTACTGTACACAGAATGAGGAACAAGATAAAGACGGAAAAAATAATATTACTATATATATATATATATATATATATATAATACATTACGGTATATATTATTAAATAATATTCTTATAAATGTGCATTATTCATGTTTCGCCATGTTTTACAAATGTTTTCAAAATGTTTATCCAATTTCAATCTGCCAGAAGAACTTTATAAAGACTGCATTATGTTTTATTCATGATTATTTTTATATTTGTATTTTTTGGTTCCTGATAAAATAAAATAAATATTTATTTACATTCCTGCTAATCATAATCATTGACAACACCCACCCCCTCCCCCAACACCCACAGTACACCAATGAATAAGAATGAATGACAAAACAACATGAATCAGTTAAGGTTTTTTTTAACTCTCAATTCTCACAATGCTGTGCAAATCAAATTTACATTTCAAATTCGAGAATGCATTTTCCAAAGCGTTACCGTAAACAAGCCTCAAAGGGTTGGGGGGGGGGTGGGTGAGTCATGTGCAGTAATCAGCTAGCTCCCATCTCAAAGAGGATTAGAGTACACGCAGGCGCAGTCTGTCGAAAAGAGTTTGTGTGTGCGTGGGGGAGGGATGAAGGATTAGTTGTGCAGCAGTTCAAAGAAATTACATACTGTAGAGTAGAGTACAGTAATTTCAAAAGGCAGTTCATCATAATAATTTGATCAATAAACCCCCAAATACAAGCCCCAAATACAGTACATTAAAAGCACAGAAATCAACCATGTGCAGGCAAATGCTCAAATTTAATATCGTAAAATGAGAGGGAGTGGCTGAGTGGCTGAGTGAGTAAAAGACAGAGTGGCACTGAGAGTTTAAAGCAGGGGAGCCTGGTTCAATTCCCGGTGTCAGCTCCTTGTGACCTTGGGCAAGTCACTTTATCTCCCTGTGCCTCAGGCACCAAAAACATAGATTGTGAGCTCCACAGGGCAGGGACCTGTGCCTGCAAAATGTCTCTGTAAAGCGCTACGTATAACTAGCAGCGCTATACAAAAACATGCTATTATTATTATTAAATGAAAACAAAAGAAGGAATATAATGCTCACTAAATCAATAATGTGGTTGTAGTATGATGGTGTCTTACCCGTCTAGGCTGACGGCAGTGCAACTAATGAGCTGAAATAAACCTGAATTAACAACAGCTGAGGAGTGAAGGCATATTTGTTGCCAACACTTAGTAGCTAGAAGCTCATTGGGAGTGCACTCCTTGGCAATTAAAACTTAATATATTCATTTTATGTTAAGAACTTATTTTATTATATTTATTAATTAAATGTTAAGTTTTAATTGCCAAGGAGTGCACTCCCAATGAGCTTCTAGCTGCTAAGCGTTGGCAACAAATATGCCTTCACTCCTCAGCTATTATTATTATTATTATAATATCAAGGTGATGCTCTGTGCAAATCAAATTCGAGAAGGGATTTTCCAAAACATTGCCATAAACAAAGCCTCAAAGCTCCCGTCTCAAACAGAATTAAACACAGGCGCAGTGAGGCTTTGTAGCTCGGCTATGGACGGATTAAGAACACAATGGCAAGATTCAGAAAATTAACGACTCTGTGGAGAGGGAGGGGTTGGGTGACGCATGCGCAGTAAGCAGCTAAGTAGCTCCCATCTCAAAAAGGATTACACGCAGGCGCAGTGAGGCTTTGTAGCTCGGCTATGGACGGATTAAGAACACAATGGCAAGATTCAGAAAATGAACGACTCTGTGGAATTTCAAATCCCTGAGCTAGCGTTCGTGGGGGAGGGGGCTAAAGGGTACAGCTGCATGAAGTTTAAAGCTAAAGACATACTTTAATTTCAAAAGGCAGTTCATCATAATAATACACCCCCAAATACAGTACGTAAAAAGCACACAAATCAAGCATGTGCAGTCAAACGCACAGGGTCGCAGTCAAAAGATACAGCACAGATTGAATATCGTAATACAGTAAGATGGTTTTGGCAGGCTTGTGGAGAAAAAAAAATTACAATTAAAAAAAAAAAAAAATTTTTTGGTCACTTACTCAGGCAAGCAAGCAGTGGTGGGCGAAGTTACAGGTGCATGCGCAGTAAATTCCTGCTGTCAAGCAGGAATGTGATTGAAACCAGACACACGTTCAAAGGAATGGTGTGGGAGAGATGTACTGCATTGTAGAGAAGATAAGAAGTTGAAATACCCTGCAGTGCAGTTAATTATCCTGAGCGAGGGGAGAGCGCTGTATATGCCAAAATGTGACACTGTTACAGTACAGTACACGCCTATGCGTTTCAACAATTTTCAAATGAGACATACTGTACTGCGTGTAATGCATGTATACTTTAAATATGCAAATTTACAATTACTGCGCGCGCACACACAGACTGTGTACTGATGTAGGTTGAACCGCGAAGGTATTAGACTTCCAACACAACAGTTCGCAAACGCCCCCCTGAGTTTTTACATGGCATTGCAGTATTGCAGACAGCGAGAATAAAATGCTAAAATCAAGAGCGCGAAAATAACGCAGTTCACTCCGGGCGAAAATGACAAAAAAACGCACCTAACCGGGATAATCTGAGAGCCGTGGATCTAGCCGACTTAGAAGCCTATGCATTAAGTTGCGAGATGTGTCTGTCGCCAGCGCAATTAGATCTCCTTTTTTTGCCGGGTATTTGCCGCTAAATGCTGTAAATGGCGATTGTGAGTAAATTGGTGAGTTCCACATGTTGCGCGTACACGGCGCAACGCTTCGCGTTCATGCAGCAAGTGGCGGATGACGTAATGTATCGGTCTGCCCTCCACTGCAATATGGGTTTAAGAATAATATAATTATTTTTAATCACACATCAAAAGTTTGACCTAAAATAATTTACCTGCAGTTGTGATCAATAGCCACTTATGCGCAGAAAGTTACCTTAAAGTAGATTGGAGTTTCCATGCAAAGTGCCCAATCAGTACAAACACTTTAGTTAATCCCTGTGCAGAACCACTAAACAACACATGTAAGAAGTTCAGAATGACATGTAATACAAGTCAAGCTGCGCTGGCAACAGCAACACTAGAATGACACAACAATTTCACTAGCAGCTGAAATGTTCGGCTCTCGGCTGGTTGTTGGTGCCTTCTTGGATTGGCGCAGCTTTTGGGCGCTTTTCTCGCTAAGAGCACCGCCGAGATCTTACTCGGCATCTACTGCATTCAGAGTAGTGCTTAATATGGCGAAATAGCCATTTTCGCCATCCGCACGGCGCTTTATTTCCGGCAACAATAGCATATGCCGTGTTTCAGTAATCTCGCGCACATTCCGCCATCAACTGCATAACATATGGCAATCTCGCAAAAAAAATGGCTAATCCAGCCTTCTCGCCACTTACTGCATAGACCCCTTAGACTCAGATCGGCCGCCACTGTACATTTGGAGGGCTCATCAAAGATGGCGGCCGTCACTACATGTGCTCCGCGGAGCAAGAAAGAGTTAAAAATGGCGGCAGCAGCGCCATCCACGGCCCAGCAGTTAGCAGCCGAACTAAAATGGTGACTTCCGCCAATCCTGGATCGCGCACGTGAAGCGTGCAAAGAGACTGTTAGGGAAATGTGGCGGGAGATGTGCAGGGGTTTGGCGCGAAACCCAGATCCCCGGCAAAAGGAGCGGAGCGGCGCGAAACCTGAAAGCCCACCAACCTGTGCTGTGACTGGCCAACAGACAAGGCCACGTCACACTGAGAGAAGGAGTGCCCCTCCTCTTGTTTCCACCAGAAGGAGGGGGCACAAGGAGAACCTATCAGAAGCGTCCTCCCCAGCGAAGGGAGGGACAGGAAGTGAGAGCGAGGAACTTCACTTCTGTCTGGCATTCGAAGAGCAAGGAGCTGAAACATTGAACTGTTCCACCACTGAGCTAACTATGTCAGAACTAAGCACTACGATTTTTCAGCTCCCAGGAGGCTTCCTGGTGGTGGAGATCGAGGGCCGAGAGTACCTCCGGTGCCTATGAGTACACTGCAGGACACCCGGAACGGCCGCAAGCACCAAAGCATGATGCCCTCAATGTGGCACGTACTACCTATGGCGTAACGAACCATGGCCTATGCTAAAGACCCCTCGGGGTGCCTCTCCGGGAACACTAATGGAGGTGGCGGAGACAACAGACGAGGCTGCCCTAGTTCCCTGCACCACTGCTGAGGTGGGGACCAAGGCCCAGCCGAATACCGAGCCGAGAGAAACTCCGGCGGAGAAGAGCGCGGCCACAGTGGAGGTACCGGAGCGGGCCCGTTTCGTACCACTACCCACTGGCGGGGCCGCAAAAGACCCAGGTGACTCCCTAGCGGAGGATCCAACCAAGTCGTCTTCGGAAGAAGAAGATGGCGTTTCATCGATGGCGATGCGCCTACCGGCGAACCACCCCAGCTGTAAGAAAGATGGCAGTCCACTTACCGGAGAGAGGGAGCAGACGAGTCCGGACACCTCCTGACGGCGAGTGCTGGTGCGGCCTGCGGCCCGTAGAAGTTCCACGGCCGTGGTGACTCCCAGTGCGGCGGAGATGGGATCCGAGACGGCTCCGGAGGAACCAGAGGTCATAAGCCGGCAGCGGAGCGGTAAGGAGACTCCACCACCCCCTTACTCCCACCAGGCGAAGAAGGATCCTGCAGAGGGCGAGAAAGAAAGGCTTGCGGCCTGCTTACCCGTGGACCGGATGATCCACCACCGCCCCTTCCGGTCCTCGACGCACTTCTGGTGCGTGACCACGGAGCGGATGGAGATTCCGCGGGCGGCAACGATGACGACACTTTAGGTTCCGGCTGGCACGGAGGCCCGGCGGCCATCTTTGCGGCCCGAGGAGCCGCCATGGAGGCTGCACTTGCCAACCTTGACCGCCACGGCATTCAAAGAGGAGCACGAAGCACACCGGAGAGGGCAAGCAAGAAAGTGCCCAGCGGTCGCGGCATTACCAACTTGCTGGACATTGATACTGACATTGCTTTTGCCCCAGCCCCAACCCCTTGCGCCATTGCCCCGGCCACTGCCCCTGCCCCATCACGAGTCATGACACCGGGACCTAGAGGGGATAAATTAAGTAAAACCCCCAAATTTTCCAAAGATGTAAGGGATTGGGAATTGAGTGACGAAGGGTCTGATGGGGAGATACCATATGACAATGTGATACGTGTGCCTAACCCTGTACCTTTTTCTCCTCTGTCTAGAGGGAGGGCCCGTGGGTCACACACTACGGCAGGGACCGGGCTTGTAAGCAAAGTGGTCTCTAAAATGAATCCCACCATCTATATCAATGCCAAAGGTAGATGCAGTTGCTCGCGCTCTACAGAGGCGGTCACGTCCAGTGTCTAATCCCAAGCTGAGTCAGAGGCAGGTACTTCTAGTGCAGTGTCCGAGTACGAGCACCGTGACAATTGGTGGGCACCTCTGTTCACTGGGTACCACAAGGGTATGGACCGCACCAGGTTCCTGTTAATTAGGAGTAACATAGTCAACCATTGGTGGGCGGTAGGTGCCTATACTCGCCAGGAGGTGGCGGATGAGCTAGAGCACAGATATCGAGAGATAGAGCAGAAGAACATCCTTCCTAAGGGGCCTAGTATTTTGTATGATGACATTGCTTCTGCAGAACCAGAGTTTTGGGTACTGCCAAGCAGGGCGGGTCACAGGAAACTTCCAAAGTTAAGCCGAGCAGACAGGGCCATAGTAGCAAGGTATAGGCAGTCACACGGGTATGAGTTCCCTTATGTGCCTGAACCCATAATGAGTGAGATAGAGGAGCACAGAGATAGCTGGCTCAGAGAGGCCGTGCAAGAGTACTTACGAACAAAGTATGGGAAGGCTGGCCACCACAATGAGGATAAGATAAGTGAAGTAGTCCGGGCCTGGAGTGTTGGGAGATGTATTTACAAACACTGTGTGACGTATCGGCCGGAGTCTGGGTCGGTACAGCCATACTCTGTCTCTGTAACTGACCACAATGGGCGGGAAGTAAGGAAGCCTGACCCGTGGCATTACTATTAAGTTAGGTTCTCCACGTTGGGAGGTACCTCTATATTGTTACACCATCTGGTGGATGGTTTCTATGCAAATCCTAACCTGCAATGTGTTGTTTCCCAGATATTCATCTGCAGGATGGAGCTGCTAAAGTTAGGTTCAAGTGGGGAACATTGGATTCCACTTGAGGGAGAGTGTAGCCCCAGTAAGAAATGGAGGCTATATGTCTTTCTCCTACTGGTGTAAGTCCTGCTAAGGGCAGGCCACCAGTAGTTATCATGGGTTTCCTCCGCTTCAAGCCCTGGCTTGATTGGTGGAGGTAGGCCCCTGGCTCTGTGTGGAAAGGCAGAGACACAGGGGAGGGGCCTGCTGACATCATGATGGGCAGGGCTGTCTCTATTTAGTGGGCTGCTCCTGTGAGTCTGGGGTTAGTGCTGAAGCAGAGTCTGATCTTGGAGCATGCAAGTGAGAGGAGAGGAGAGACTCAACCATATTGAGTAGAGCTGATAGCACAATAGTGCAGTGGACCAATGCCCCTCACCCTGCAGAG
The DNA here is from genome assembly GCF_040206685.1 of Ascaphus truei. NCBI lineage: Eukaryota > Metazoa > Chordata > Amphibia > Anura > Ascaphidae > Ascaphus > Ascaphus truei. The sequence goes on along the minus strand of NC_134483.1, from coordinate 114,416,034 downwards.
GGTGAGGGGAGAGTCAGCCTCACCCTGAGGGCCTATACCTTGGGGTGGAAGGTGTGGAGTATTGGGGCTCCAGACAGCCCATCCTGAGGGTGTGCTTCTGGAGGGAAGGAGAAGGAGGAAAGTCTGTACCCTGCTGCTGTTGCTGTGTGCTGTAACTCTGTTGGTGGAGAATAAAGACATTGCTGCTTTTATACCAAAGACTGTGTGAGACTGAAATCTCTCGCACGGGGACCAGGGCTTCTCTGGGAGGATTTCACCTTATTCCTTAAGGCTCGCCAGAGATGGAGGCGTTGCACCACAGTTGCTAAGAAGATGGAGGCATATACCCCAGAAGCCTGTCCCTGTTATCCCCTATACCACCGCGGGAGACTCAGGTTCTCCTGTTCCTTACAGGTACGCACCACCCACATACATGTAACCAGCCCTCACTACACCCTAGAGGTCCAGTCTGCGACCGGGGGGGGGGGGGAACATGGGTTACACTAGTATCTTCTAAAGTACCAAAACCCTTAAAACAAAATCATTAGTTATTGATAAGTAATGTAATCAGTCTATATATATATGTTTATCAGTCAGTTTTTATATGTATTAGTTAGTATTAGATGTAGTTTTTTATGTATTATTTATGTATTTTTTATGATATTTAAAGCATTGTTATTAAAGTTATTATGCTATGTATTGGCCAATCACAACTGTAATACTCCAACCAATGAGAAGCCGTGAATCATTCCCTCATCCAATCATAACCCTATAGGGGTATATATATACTCATATCTATGACGCAACAGATTGAACTCCTGACGAAGCTTGGAGACAAGCGAAATGCGTAGAGGTGAACTGCAGCAGTCTTTGAGTGTATACAGCACCCCCCTGACCATGGGTTGCAATTCTACGATCGATCGCAACCGGAAGTGACGTGACGGGCTAACCGGAAGTGACGTGACGCGATCTCGGGAACGGGGCTGACGGTGAACACGCGAGCTGCACATCTTTATTTTTATGTGTCTGTGCACCTAGTGCAAAATGTGAGTGCAATACTTATTGCCTTGAAATATATATATACATTGAACATTCAATGTTGCACTAAGTGTGTCATCTCTTTCATTGAGGGCCTATCCTGCTGAAGCCTGAAACTTCATATTGAGCAAGCCGTCCATACAACATATACACTGCTGATATTCTATTGAAAAATTGTGAGTCCCCAACTGTGATTCATTGAGCTGTTTTTTCTGTAGAACATACTACACTATATATTTGTATTATTTTTTTTCCACATATGGTGACACCTGCGCTCCCCACAAGCTTCTTTCTATGTTCACAGGTTTGCCAGTAGTTATCATGGGGTTTTTTCCTTTCATCCTTGGTGTTGCGCTTGAGTGACGGCAAGGGGTGGCATATCATGTTGTGGCTGGGCCAACAGGATGCACACCCTCTGACTTAAGAACAGGACCGCCCTAAAGCTAGTTGGTTATTCTTCCCCATGAGGAAGGCAGGTCACGACTGGGAGCCTGAGATTGGGGCCTTCCCATGTGCTCTTCCCTCCGGGGAGGAGTAGAGTGACTATACCTCTGCCTCTGCTAGGGAGGTGGGGAAGAGCTAGGATGGCTGCGGGTGCCCTAGGCCCATAGTGACTGTCCAGGGACTATCTCCGGTGATATCTGAGAGAAGAGACTGTGATCCGGCAGGTGACTGCTGAGTACCTGTATTACTGCAATAAGAGGAGTAATAAACTCGTTCCTGTTTTGCAATATACCTCCTGCCTGGTATGTGATCTAATTGATGGGAGAGTTACAGTTCTACAATGTTAGATCGCCTCCATATCCCTGATGGCAGATGGAGGCGCTGCACTTCTAAGTATTACGTGGGGTATGGACCCCAGAAGCCTTTTCCTGTGTCCCAAAGTTACAGCGGATGACTCAGCCCTCTTGTTACCAGCAGGTATGCACCACATACACCCAGTAATGGCCCCCGACATGCGATTGGGTGGGGGATACACACCGTTTTATATATATATGTCGTGTTCGACAAATCACCCAAAAATCTACTCGCCCAACCAAAAAATCTACTCGCCACCTAGTCCCGCCTTCAACCCCGCTTTAAAATAAAATACATTTAATAAATTCCTAGTCAGAACATTCATTTTTGACGCGCATTCCCGTGACGCGCATTCCCGCAATGTTATACATTGGAGGGGAGGTGTTCCCTACCTGTTGTCTGGGTTAGGGGGATTCGATGTCTTCCGTTGTGAAGCTTGAGTCAGATC